>NC_084581.2:15097500-15102500 GCF_033978685.3 Nerophis lumbriciformis
AAAGTCACATCTTAAGTGCACAGGAAGCCAGTGCAGGTGAGCCAGTATAGGCGTAATATGATCAAACTTTCTTGTTCTTGTCAAAAGTCTAGCAGCCGCATTTTGTACCAACTGTAATTTTTTAATGCTAGACATAGGGAGACCCGAAAATAATACGTTACAGTAGTCGAGACGAGACGTAACGAACGCATGAATAATGATCTCAGCGTCGCTAGTGGATAAAATAGAACGGATTTTAGCGATATTACGGAGATGAAAGAAGGCCGTTTTAGTAACACTCTTAATGTGTGATTCAAACGAGAGAGTTGGGTCGAAGATAATACCCAGATTCTTTACTGATTCGCCTTGTGTAATTGTTTGGTTGTCAAATGTTAAGGTGGTATTATTAAATAAATGTCGGTGTTTAGCAGGACCGATAATCAGCATTTCCGTTTTCTTGGCGTTGAGTTGCAAGAAGTTAGCGGACATCCATTGTTTAATTTCATTAAGACACGCCTCCAGCTGACTACAATCTGGCGTGTTGGTCAGCTTTAGGGGCATGTAGAGTTGGGTGTCATCAGCATAACAATGAAAGCTAACACCGTATTTGCGTATGATGTCGCCTAGCGGCAGCATGTAAATACTAAAGAGTGCAGGGCCAAGAACCGAACCCTGAGGAACTCCGCACGTTACCTTAACATAGTCCGAGGTCACATTATTATGGGAGACGCATTGCATCCTGTCAGTAAGATAAGAGTTAAACCACGACAAAGCTAAGTCTGACATACCAATACGTGTTTTGATACGCTCTAATAAAATATTATGATCGACGGTATCGAAAGCAGCGCTAAGATCAAGAAGCAGCAACATAGATGACGCATCAGAATCCATTGTTAGCAGTAGATCATTAGTCATTTTTGCGAGGGCTGTCTCCGTAGAGTGATTTGCCCTGAAACCGGATTGAAAAGGTTCACAGAGATTGTTAGACACTAAGTGTTCATTTAGCTGCTGTGCGACAATTTTTTCGAGGATTTTCGAAATAAAGGGAAGGTGGGACACCGGTCGGTAGTTTACCATGAGGTCAGGATCAAGGTTAGGTCTTTTGAGCAGAGGATGAATAACCGCTTTCTTGAATGCTAGGGGAACAGTGCCAGAGGAAAGTGATAAGTTTATAATATTTAGCACTGATGGACCTAATAATACAAAAAGCTCCTTGATAAGTTTCCCAGGAAGTGGGTCGAGTAAACATGTTGTTTGTTTTATCCCACTTACACGCTGTAATAGTTCCTCTAATGTTATTTCATCAAAAAGAGAGAGACTATTTTGTATTGCAGTATCCGTCGTAGATACAGTTGTATCTGTGTTCATAGAACCCAGTTGTAGCTGGGATGCGTTGTCTTTAATCTCCTTTCTAATGAGTTCAATTTTCTTATTAAAGAAATTCATAAAGTCATCTGCCGAGTGGGTGGAGCTATTGGGAGGAGTCCCTTGTTGGGTTAGCGATGCTACTGTACTAAACAAAAATTTAGGGTCGTTTTTGTTGAGGCGGATGAGATTTGAGTAATATTTAGCTTTAGCTAAGGTAAGCATGCGTTTATCCGATATTAAACTATCACTCCATGCTTGATGGAAAACCTCAAGCTTGGTCGCGCGCCATTTGCGTTCCAACTTTCTACATGATAATTTATGAGCTCTGGTTTCTTCTGTAAACCATGGGGTGCGCCTTTTAGGGGCCCTTTTTTGTTTTAGCGGTGCGATACTATCAATGGTTTTGCGCAGGGCATTGTCAAAGTTGTTAGTGAGGTTATCAATAGAGCCGACATAATTTGGGAATGGTGCCATTACCGAAGGCAGTAGGTCAGCAAGAGTCATCGTTGTGGCAGCATTAATGTTGCGGCTGCTATAGCAGTTATTATTATTATTAGTTTGTTGACAATGAGTCAGAACTTCGAATTTTATAAGGTAATGATCGGACATTACTTTAGTATATGGGAGTACCATAACTTTGGAGGTGGTGACACCCCTGACCAGTACTAGATCTATCGTATTGCCGTTGCGATGCGTAGGTTCATTTATTATTTGTGTAAGACCACAGCTATCAATTATAGTCTGGAGCGCCACGCACTGAGGGTCCGATGGGGTATTCATATGGATATTAAAGTCCCCCATTATGATTATATTGTCTGCGTGCGTCACTAGATCAGCAACGAACTCTGAGAATTCATTAATAAAGTCCGAGTAGGGCCCTGGGGGGGCGGTAGATAACAGCCATATCGAGAGGCAGCGGTGCGACAGACCTCATAGTAAGCACCTCAAACGATTTGTATTTATTATTTAGGTTAGGGGTAAGGTTAAAGTTTTCATTGTATATTAGTGCGACCCCCCCACCCCTTTTAAGGGGACGGGCAATATGCGCATTCGTATAGTTAGGAGGAGATGCCTCATTTAGCGCAAAAAATTTGTCTGGTTTGAGCCAGGTTTCGCTAAGACCAATGATGTTAAGATTGTTGTCTCTAATGACCTCATTAACTAATAACGTTTTGGGAGACAATGATCTTATGTTTAAAAAGCCCATATTATAAGTATTGGGCTGTTTTGCCGAGTTTTTGTTTAAATTATCCGTAGTAGAAATATTAATAATGTTGCGTTTATTATTCGTAGTGCACTTTAAATAGTTTCGACCATATCTAGGAATTGATACGACGGGAATTTTCAGATTGTTTGCTTGATGCAGCGATCGACTGAACGCATCATGATTTGCCACCTCAGTAGAATGCATATCTACCCCTGACACATTCACAGCAGAAAACACATTATGTGAGTTGTGTGTTATTCTAAGAAAATTGCTATGCGTACAGGAATTATCCAGCCTGGCGCTGGCTAGTTCTAGCTTAACTGACTAAGATCTCTGAAAGACAACAAGACCCCTGGTCCTGACAGCATCCCTGCAGAGATCTTCAAGCAAGGAGGCTACCTTTCCATCCGTGCCCTTTTCCTTGTCATCAGCAAAGTGTGGAAGCATGAAACTGTCCCTCAGCAGTGGAGAGATGCCAATATTATCACCATCTACAAAGGCAAGGGGGACAAGTCCCTCTGTGGCAACAGTCGTGGCATTTCACTTCTGGCTGTTGCTGGTATAGTCCTGGCTAAAGTCATGCTACACAGGCTGGTGAACAACATCACGGAAAACCTGTTGCCGGAGTCACAATGTGGTTTCAGGAAGAACAGGAGCACTGTGGACATGGTGTTCACAACACGGCAGCTTCAGGAGAAGTGTAGGGAGCAGCACCAGGACCTCTTTGTTGCTTTCATTGATCTGTCGAAGGCTTTTGACACCGTCAACAGGGAGCTTCTCTGGAATATCCTCCTGAAGTTCGGATGCCCACAGAAGTTTGTCAACATCCTAAGGCAATTCCATGAAGGGATGATGTCACGTGTGACTATTGGCGGCCAGGAATCAGAACCCTTTAAGGTGTGCACCGGTGTACGCCAGGGATGTGTTCTTGCTCCAGTCTTGTTCAATATCTTCCTCCTGTGTGTGACACTGCTGCTTCATGAGAGGATCAAGAAGGGCAGTGGCGTTACCGTCGACTTCCGACTTGACGGGAACCTGTTTAACATCCGGAGGCTCCAAGCAGTCACAAAAGTCACAACAGTGCAAGTCATTGAACTCCAATACGCAGATGACTGCGCAGTTGTGGCCCACACACCGGAAGTGCTGCAAGCTACCCTCTCAGCCGCTGCAAGTGCTTATGGCAGACTGGGCCTCTCTGTCAACGTGGCAAAAACCGAGGTAATATGCCAGTGGGCATCCACTCCTCCACCTCATCCACCAACCTTCACCATCGACAATAAACCACTAGCAGTAGTGGACTCTTTCAAATACCTTGGCAGCTTTCTCTCTGACGATTGCAGTATCGACAGGGAGGTTCAAAACCGGATCAAGCAGGCGTCAGCATCTTTTGGCAGACTCAGGGGAAGGGTCTTCCAGAACAAAGACCTTAAGCTACATACCAAGGTAGCGGTCTATTTAGCTGTGGTCATGACGACCCTCCTCTACAGCTGTGAAGCGTGGACCCTGTACAGCCGCCACCTCAGGATGCTGGAGGCCTTCCACATCAGGTGCTTACAATGCATCCTGGGGATATCCTGGAAGGACAGAGTCCCCCACACTGAAATACTCTGCAAGACCAACTGCACCAGTGTGGAGGCTACAGTCACCCAGCACCAACTTCGCTGGCTAGGCCACGTTATCAGGATGCCAGAAGAACGCTTACCACGCAAGGTGCTTTATGGTCAGCTTCATCTTGGTCACCGCTTGGCAGGAGGCCCAAAAAAGCGTTATAAAGATCAAATGAAGACTGTCATGAAGAAATGCGGCCTGAACCCGACCCAGCTGGAGGACACTGCAGCCCAACGTTCCACCTGGCGGCAGCTCCTCCAACAAGGAGTTCATAAGCTTGAGGAGGACCGAAGTGGTCAACGAGCCAGAAAGCGTCAAAGAAGGCATGAAGCCATTGCCACACCTGCACCCCCAGTCAGTGCCTTCACCTGCTCTGTTTGCGGCAGATCATGTGGATCACGGATTGGACTATTCAGCCACATAAGGACTCACAAAATATAGAGATGGATTGTCGTCATCGGATACGATGGACAACCTTAAGAAGAAGATATATATATATATATATATATATATATATGTATGTGTATATGTATGTGTGTATATATATATATATGTGTGTGTGTGTGTGTGTGTGTGTGTGTGTGTGTGTGTGTGTGTGTGTGTGTGTGTGTGTGTGTGTGTGTGTGTGTGTGTGTGTGTGTGTATATAAATGGGTTATACTTGTATAGCGCTTTTCTACCTTCAAGGTACTCAAAGCGCTTTGACAGTATTTCCACATTACATATATATATATATATATATATATATATATATATATATATATATATATATCAGAGGTGGGACCAAGTCATTGCTTTGCAAGTCACAAGTAAGTCTCAAGTCTTTACCCTCAAGTCTC
>NC_084581.2:15800000-15802500 GCF_033978685.3 Nerophis lumbriciformis
GTCACCCCTACTTGCGCAGGTCAAACAGAGAGAACTCCTCTTACCATGACTGACTTAAAAACTAAAAAACCCGACAGGTTGGGCGATAACAGTTCCACTCCAGTCCTGTAATGAGCATTGCACTTAACTTTTTTCATCACAGCGCCATCTGCTGGATCATGTGGGTCACTGTCCTACTAGGTCCAACGTAAGTAGACTGTAACAGCCAAGCGTGAAAATAGATTGCTGTATCTGCACTTTTATCTGTAATGGAGGATGTTGGCTGCTAAGTTTGATGGAAATTAGATATTTAGTTTTTGGATTTTGGAAACAAGCCGTCTTGCTAACAAGTTGAACAATATTTTAATATAGATATTGTCATTATTATTGCCTGCAAAATAATATGCACTAAATTGAACTGTAAAGCTGTTTCAAATTATACGGTTACTTTAGTAGCAGCCTTCACAATAATCTAAATACTAACAAAATAAATACTTATAAAATATTATGAAATCAACACTTTTCTGACCTTGACACACTTGTATGTATTAGGTGCACCTAATGTTTTGTCCTCTAAGTATGTCACCAACCTGTTAGGTACTCCGTTGTCAGACGACCCCGTCATACGCCCGTAAGGACCAGGCGAGTCCAGTTCATTGGTGTGGACGTGGCCCTTAATGAGGGGCCCGTAGCTGGAGTTGGTGTCCGACGAAGAGCTACCGGGACTGGGCTGAGCCGGGCTGGCATCTCCATGGGAGCTGGGGCTGGAGGGCTCCCGCTTTATGGAGGAGGTACAAGTGGGGTCTAGGCCCCTTACGGACATTCTACCAGGATCTCTGCAAGAGATAAAATAAATTATTGTATTAATATTATTATTAACACATATTTCAAAAGTATACAGACAAAGTGTTATCTATACTGTGTTAACCCATGCATTCATCTATCCTAACGCAGCAGTTTGTGATTTCCCATATTATGCAAACCTGCTGCCCATGACACTGCTTTGTTTTTTAAAGGAACAATCAAATGCAGTCAAATAGTCCAACCACAAATCGTCTGCATTGGGCTTCTGGCGTTCATGTGCGCGGAAGTAAAAATAAGAACCCACCCACACTATTCACGCGATCAGGAATATGTCAAACACACACTCTCACACTTCGCGACACACTGAAAAAGCATGTGTCTTCATAAACACCCTGACACACTTCGGCATGCAACTTTATGTCGCCAGGCCAACTTTACAAAACTCAGACCAGAACACATACACACACAGACTCACACACACACGTGTCAGAGTGTTTCCTGCAATGTAAATCACATCACTGTGGGCCCACGAGTCATTTACTTGGCAAAGTGTGTGGTTGCTTTTAACTGCCGCCAGAGAAAACCACGGCCACGCGCTACCGACGCCTCTAGAATCCCGCAAAGATACATATGCACACACACAATGCAACATATAAAGACCTAAATAGGGATATTAAATGTCTTCATAAACAGTAATTCGAAGGACATTTGGTAAGAAAAGCATAAGAATAGGTTATTTGGTTTAGAGCAAGTTCCTGGAACCAAAATGGGTCTCAGGTCAATTTGTATGGGTCAAACTAAAATGCTGATTGATATTTTAGATTATTTAGCAGGAATGCAATTTGCAGGCAAACATTTACGAAACCTACTACTTGGTTTGAATGGTCCTACTTACACTAGTATGTTTACATGTTTTATTATATTCAATAACACTAAAAATAACATCCATCCATCCATCCATCCATCCATCTTCTTAATTTTATCCGAGGTCGGGTCGCAGGGGCAGCAGCCCAGGCAAAGAAACCCAGACTTCCCTCTCCCCAGCCACTTTGTCCAGCCCCTCCCAGGGGATCCCGAAGCGTTCCCAGGCTAGCTAGGAGACATAATCCTCCCAATGTGTCCTGGGTCTTTTCCAAGGCGTCCCACTGGTCGGACGTGCCCTAAACACCTACCCAGGGAGGCACTCGGGGGGCATCCTGACTAGAAGCCCGAACCACGTCATATGGCTCCTCTCGATGTGGAAGAGCAGCGGCTTTACTCTGATCGTCCACAAATGACAGAGCTTCTCACCCTATCTCTAAAGGAGAGCCCCGTCACCTGACGGCGAAAACTCATTTCAGCCACTTGTACCCGTGATCTTGTCCTTTCTGTCATAACCCAAAGCTCATGATCATTGGTGAGGGTAGGAACGTAGATCAACGGCGGGTAAATCAAGATTTCTTTGTCTTCCGGTTTAGCTCTTTTTGCACCACGACGAACCGACACAGGGTCCGCATCAATGCAGAAGCCGCACTGATCCACCTCTTGATCTTACAATACACTCTTCCCTCACTCGTGAACAAGACTCCGAGGTACTTGAACTCCTCCACTTGGGCAAGATCTCTTCCCCAACCCGGAGATGGCACTCCAAAGTATCCGAGCGAGAACCATGGACTCGGACTTGGAGGTGCTGATTCTCACACCAGTCACTTCACACTCAGCTGCAAACCGATCCACT
>NC_084581.2:15807500-16070000 GCF_033978685.3 Nerophis lumbriciformis
AATTGAATATGGGTTGAAAAGGATTTGCAAATCATTGTATTCCGTTTATATTTACATCTAACACAATTTCCCAACTCATATGGAAACGGGGTTTGTATTTTGTCTTGGATTTATCCATAATCATCCTTCTTAGCATTGGTATAGAAAAACTTAAAAAGCAAACTAAGCAAATACCTAACTGCATAAATAAAAGACATCAGCAGGAATAATAGAATATGTTTTGCATTATTTTGCACAGCATGATCAAACTTTGTAGAGAATTGTGCAAAATCTGCCATATTTTTGTTTGGATATGGACCACAACTATAATTTATGTTGAATGCAAAACACTGATTATAATTGATCATAAAACAACTTGAGCTGAAACTATTAATCGTTGAATTTGATCCAAAGAAAAAAGCATTGAATTATATTCTGTTGGTTCGATTAATCATATTAAAAAATGTAACTAATACAAATGTATCAAATCCGGACCGCATGGAGTGTCCAGAACTTTAAATACACGGACATATTTTCCGCCAGCTGCTGCAATAGAGCACACACGACAGCGATAGCGTGTGGGTGTCGTGATCTGTGTGGCGGCAAACAGCCATGTTTTATTTTTCGTAATACACACGTTAGAAGTGCAATTTCAATGTTGATGGTTTATGATTTATGATTGATATGACTAATTCTAAAAAAGAATGAAGTTTATGGCAAGCAGAAAAATTGTTTCCCAAAAATACCCATTAGGCTAAAAAGTCTGTTTATTGTAATAAAACAAACTAATCAATAGATATCTTGATTACTAAAATAATCGATAGCTGCATAACATACATTGAAAGACAAAAAACATCCTTAAAGTCTTGCTTGATAAACATGGTGCTGGACTAATGATAACATATGTCAACATAAAAATAATATATTTAATATAAAATATGGTTATATATTTGGCCATTTTATTTATTTGTATTATTATTATTACTATTATCTGTATTAGTTAATGTATTGTTTTTTTTCATATATTTTATTTGTATATATATTTTTAATGATTTCACTTAGATATTGTATGACATAATATGTATTATTTATATATTTATTATCATTTGGTTACTTTTTTCATATTATATTTAATATTTTACTATCCATATTTTTCCAAATGTTATTCAAATATTTGCTTTCATTGTTCAACTTTAAAACACTTTTTACAAGTGCAGTCAAATGATGCATTTTTTTAAATCTGATTCATCACACTCTTGAGATGTGATTAACATTTTTAATCCCAGTTAATTACTGTCTTTCATAATTTATATTACCTTTGAATATATTTTGACATAAATGCTATTTAACTTACAGAATATCACATGAACATTCTTAAAAATTGTTTACTTGAATGTATGTCATTTATTTGCTCAAAACTTGGGAACAGCTTTATCTAAAGTCCCATCAGTGTATTTGCCAGTGAGAGCACCAGTCGGAGTCTCTTCACTCATCCTCACACTGACGTATGCATAGACCTGGTCACTGACCATATAACAAAGCACCGCCTTTTAAGTACCCATTCGCGGTTAAGGTAAAGGAACATGTGGGGTCAAAATAAATTGGGAATTAATCAGAGATGATACATGATGAATGAGCTTTTTTGTGTGTGTGATTAATTACATGTGTTAACATCCCTACTTTTTACCAGTTGTTTGACTTCTTGACTCCAAGTTGTACATCTCCAAAAGTAGAAAGTTGAAAATAAACGTCTGTAGCCAATTAAACAACTCCCACAAACGCTTTTTATTCCAAAAGCATCCACCGCAGGACTGGTTCCCCCCTCAAACTGGTTTTAGTCATTCATCATCACTATCAACAAACAAGCAGGCTGCTTATCTGTTAAGGTAACACAAACTAAACGCAGGGACCACTGTTGGTACCTATTTTGTTGCAAATAGCATGCACATTTTTTGCACATGTTTGCACGCTCCAATTTCAAAAAAACAACAACAGGAATATTCATAAATGTTTACTTAATTAGCATATAAGGAAAAATAATAAGAGAGATACAACAAAAATGGTGTCAAAAGTGCAATGTGCCAACTTCTCCACTAGGTAAAGCCTCTAATATCCTTTATCTGTACTACTTAGAATGCATCCATAAGACATTCAGTGGGCTACATAGTTGTTGTCTACCATGATAGGCATTCATTGTACTCACTCTGTGTCTGGGTGGTAGGTGAAGCATTCATGGAGGTAGAGGTCGACTAAATCCATGGGGCTCTTATGCCACCATGCTCTGAGTATGTGCAGAAAAAGGTCTCCTTCTTTTCTCTCGGCTCTACTCGCTTCCTCTCATCATCCTGCTGTCACGTTTCTTCTTTCCCTTTACAGTTCACAGTGTTGTGACTCTCTGGCTGGGTGCCTGAGCAAAGACGGCCTCCAGTCAAGGTCCGGCCACACGATTTGAACGGCCTCCACCCTCCTCGACGCCGAGCCAGTGACTGATTGGCTCTCGGCTGATCCAATGGAAGCCAGCAGGTGGATTAAGGCAAAAGGAGGAGGAGGACGAGGAGGAGGATGACGTTCATCTTGTGACAGAGCAGATCATATTCCTAATTGTACTTCGTCTTAAGAGAAAATAGTACTGCATGTCATGTAAAAAAAACCTCAAACAATTAGATACACCTGCACAATGTAATACATCCAATTATTTTTATTAAATTTTTAATTATGTATTTTATTTTCCTGTTTTTTTGGTTTCTATATTTTTTATTTATTTTGATGTATATATTTGTAATTTTTGGATTAATAATTATAGGATTCGGGGGGAGTTTTAGTCTATTTAGATCAAATTCAATATAATATTTTACTATCCATCCATTTTTTACCGCTTGTCCCTTACAATAATAACTAGACATGCACGCACATTCCATTCCAAGTGTAATTGCGCCAGCTAGTGGAGAAGTTGGTATATTACAATTTAAAATCGACATTGTCAACTAAAATAACATATTTCATAAATGTCACAACACAAGCTCTCAGTATGATGCGATCTCATGAAATCATCAGTTGTAGCACATTGGAGAAAATTCTGACAAAAGCTGTGTGTCGTCATCCTGGCATCATCTTTTCAGCAGCCACATCAGGCAACATAAGGACACAGGCTGTTTTACAAAGCAGGCTTGAACTGACTTACAGCCAGTGCAGTACTTTGAGCTAATAAGCTATGGCGATGTGCCTAATGTGATGCTTTCACCATCCACACACATACACGCAAACCGAGAGGCGCTTTAAGTCGCGCTTGGCACAGACACGCACACACAAAAAGCTAGCGGGTGCAGATAATAAACCCTAAAGAAAATATTGATGTTTTTCATATCCTGAAATGTAAAAAAAAATGCACTTGCAATACATTTGCTCAGCACTGACACCATAAACTAAGGCCCAAATGCTAAAAGAGAGCATATAATTGCTGTGCAATGAAAAGCATGTATTTCCGCTTGTTGTAAGTTATTTCTTATTCATACATTTTAGTTGTTTTTACATTTTAAGGGGTTTAAAAAAAGGGTATTTGCCATTTAGAAATTACAGGCATTTTAGATCAGGGGTGTCCAGAGTGTGGCCCGGGTGCCATTTGCGGCTCACAGCTCAAATTTTGTTGGTCAGCGGCATTATGTTGAAATAAAATCAAACAAAAAACAACATTAAACACAAGGTCTGTCAAAAATAACAAGTTAACTCATTTGAATAATCACAAAAATGTTGCATTAATCATGTATATACGAATATACAAAGATTAATCATGCAATTCTCACACTGTGCGATTCAAGAACTCCTTCATTCCGCACTCCATCCAGCTGTATAATCACTCGACATACAGCAATAGATGATATCTATTACCTGACCGCTTCTATGTTAGCCTCCTCTCTTTGTTTTTAATGCATATTTTCTGCTGGATCTACTCTCTATTTTATGCTGCCCTTTTTTTGCTGCAGCTGTTACATATACTGTAATATTGTACATGGTAATTGGGATTTGTTATATATTGTATATCCATCCATCCATCCATTTTCTACCGCTTATTCCCTTCGGGGTTGCGGGGGGTGCTGGAGCCTATCTCAGCTACAATCGGGCAGAAGGCAGGGCCAAAACAGATAGACTGACAACATTCACACTCCCATTCACACACTAGGGCCAATTTAGTGTTGCCAATCAACCTATCCCCAGGTGCATGTCTTTGGTATATATTATATAAAAATATAATATGTCAGTATGTTATATACTGTACATATAATATGTAAAAATTACATATATGTTATATTGGTACTATGGTACATTTTTGCTCTACTTTATACCTTTTGTTTTCGCCCTCTTTTTGTGCCCTTGTGTGCATTATCCTTTCCATCCTTTGTAACTGAGCGACTGTGTGGAACAATTTCCCTTGTGGATCAATAAAGTTTGTCTAAGTCTAAGGCTTGCTCTATGATCCGTTTTCAAATCAATGCATATGTCCATGCAAAGAGATGAGGGAAGGGACTGACTGGTGTGCTCACTGGCTAATTTCACTCCAAAATAAATCCTGATGGGACTCTAGATACAACTCTTAGCAAGTTTTGAGCAAATGAAGGATGTGAAACATTTAAAAAATGCTCCTGGATGATATTCTGACGATAAAATTGAATTTGTAAAAAAACAAATATATATATATTTTATTTGTATTAATTAAAATCATACAAGTGAGTGATAAACAAATCATGATTAATCACAATTCAAAAGTGTGATTAATCTGACAAAAAATTCTAATTTAGTAATAATAATAATATAAAATAATGGATTTGACTTATATGGCGCTTTTTTCTAGTGACTCTATGCTTGTGACACTGAGAAGTGTCATTCACTTCAAATTCACAACCTGATGGTGGTAAGCTACATTTGTAGCCACAGCTGCCCTGGGATAGACTGACAGAAACAAGGCTGCCAATTTGCGGCAGTGGCCTCTCTGACCACCACCAAACATTCATTCACATTCCTACACCAGTGTGAGCTACACCTCGACAGCACTAGTAAAAAAATCTAAGAAAAATAGGCAAAAAGATGTAATGTTATAAGAACAAGCTGACATTTTAATACTAATAACAATCATTTGCATTGTCAACTATAACACATTTGTCTTAAAATATATATAATCACTGTTTTTAGCTTTTTTCATTTACTTGTTGTTTTTTTGTTTACTTGATTGGCCCCCACATGCTTCCACTTTACAGCCCTTGGTGGGAAAAGTTTGTACACCCCTGTTTCGACACTTACACCCAACTAATTTTGAGCCCATAGAAATAGAAGTACCCTGAATAAATGACTTCATGAGGCTATTATAGCTGGTACAGATGAGGAAAAACATGATAATAATTAATTGAAGATTGAATATGAGGTATACATTAGGCCGGGGGTCAGCGACCCGCAGCTCCCGAGCCGCATGTGGCTCTTTGGTGCCGTCCAAGTGGATTGAAAATGGAAAAAGATGGGGGGGGGGAAATATTTTTTTTGTTTCAGTATGTTTTTTGTTTGAGGACAAACATGACACAAACTTTCCCAATTGTTAGAAAAGCCCACTGTTTAATATGTTTGTGTGTATGCTTTACTGATGAGAGTATTTGGCGAACATCGTTTTGTCCTACTAATTTTGGCTGTTCTTGAATTTACCATTGGGTGGACTGTGACGCAACAGTCTGTTTACATGTAAAATCTTCCCCTCCTTCTTTGCCTCATTTTGTCCAGCAAACGTTTTATACTGTACTGTGTGTGAATGCACAAAGGAGAGCTTTATCGATGTTATTGACTTGTTGGAGTGCTAATCAGGCCTATTTGAGCAGTGCTAATCGATGCTAACATGCTATTGAAGATGGCTGTATGTACATATTGCATCATTATGCCTCATTTGTAGGTACTGTATATTTGAGCTCATTTAATATTCTTTAATTTAATCCTCTTTGTATATAATTTAAATTTGCATGTCTTATGACACATTATCTGTGCTAATCGATGCTAACATGCTATTTAAGCTAGCTGTATGTACATTTTGCATCATTATGCCTCATTTGTAGGTACTGTATATTTGAGCTCATTTAATATCCTTTACTTTTATCCTCTTTGTATATAATTTAAATGTTCATGTCTTATGACACATTATCTGTATGTAATATTGGCTCCATTTCTGATAGTTGGTTGTGTGCCATGTTGTTCCAGACCACAGCAAACGTTACCCAGCTTGCAAAGATTGTAATAAATACACTAGTCGACAAAGACAGCCTGTCCTTTCCTTTAACTTGGGCACACACATCTCTACCTTTGGCCATTAAAAGCGAGTAATTTCCAGGAGTTATCTCACCTTCTGAGTAGCCTCAGATTTACTAATGTTTTCTAATGTCAAAATGTGTAGAATAAATAATACATTTCAAAATTTCTGTCAACGAAGATTTGCTCCAGCCTCGACATGTAGTCATTTTGATAGTAGGCTATTATAGCTAATATAGACACTTACGTCATGTGTTGCCTTCATTATAACACTTGTATAACACTTTTAAAGTAATTTGGATAGTAGGCTATTATAGCTTATATAGACACTTACATCATGTGTTGTCTTCATTATAACACTCATATACGGCTTTTTGTTTTTTGCGGCTCCAGACAGATTGTTTTTTTTAATTTTTGATCCAATATGGCTCTTTCAACGTTTTGGGATGCCGACCCCAGCATTAGACATTTCCCATCGCCATGGATTGGTCCAGTTGGTCTCCTCAAACTTTGTCACCATGCTACACCCAAACGGTATGCCAAAAGCCCAGACACTTACCAATTTACGTCTGTACATCTTTCAAGTGTTTGTTTTTTTAAATTTGGAAGCAATCCGTCAAAATTTGTAGGCCGCAGGGATAAATGGCCAGAATAACCCTGAAACCCAAAATGGTGGACTTTTCCAATTGTGATAGACCAGGTGAAACTGATCAACTACTTTTGAGCAGAATGGAGGTACACTTGGTCATTGACCAAATACTTAAGAACCTAAATGCTTTCCATTGGGATAGCATTTCTCGGAAGAGTGCAACTGAATCACGCACCCTTTTGCATGTTAATGATGTAAACGCAAGCTCCCCCACAACACACACAAACACATCAGGCCACAGATCTCGTAGGTGTAATCTACTTAGGGTCCAACTCGCAGCCATCCGTCAATTAGCGAGACTGAGGCAAAGACTCTTGACACAGTGTGCAAACATAATTGTTTCACTGCACTAACATGGCAGCACGCACGCACACACACTCGTGTGCGCGCGCACACACTGGAGGAGTTCCCAGAAGGCAGCCAGTGCAGGGAAATGGAGCGAGACAGAGCAAAAATAAAAGTATACAGTAATAAAATAAGCCAGGTCCATTAGTTACAGTGGGAAGATTTCGGAATAGTAAATTGACGGGTTGGGCAGACTGATGGGCACTTGTAATCGTTTTGATGTAACGACCTGTTACATGCTAAGGAGGGTTCAAAGTCACTCTGAAAAGGAAACAAAGTTCCAAATTTTGCTACTTTTTAGAACAAGTCTTTACTGATGGCGGCCCTCCGCTGTATTATTGTTGCCTTCTGGTGGATGTACGCAAAAGGGGACTGCAATGTCCATGTTATTTATTAATAACCATCTAAAAATGGTTATCATACGTCTCCAACTCGGCTGTGATAAACTTTGTGACACCAATTTCCGCTGACTCATTCCCCAGTTTATTTTTCATTAATTTTGATGATTTAGCATTTTAATTCAGCAGGCTTACAAATGAGATAACTGTGGCGCTAATGAAGTTCTTTATGCTGGAGATGCTATACACACTAGACTTTGTAAACTGATGATAATACACAATTACACACAAGACTCATTCACGTGCAGGAAACACAGCCAATCTCATTTCTATCTCGACAGGTGGTCTGTTTATCCGTGTGTGCCTCTCAGGCTGCCTGTGATAAACCAAACCTATAAAGCATTAGTCACATCAGCACAACCCGATGAGATCGAATTGAAAGTCTGATCTGGTCAGTTTTAAGGTATTAATTAAACAACACATTGATTATTGTGGTTGTAGAGCAGCATGCTGAAAGGTAGGCCAGTCAGAATGTAATTTTCTGCAAGGTTACACATATTAATGACTTGCTTTGGAGGGTCGTCACAAACGAATATGCAATTATAGACGCACGCCGTGATGAGACATGTTAGCAACGCCTTCAAAAAATACTCCTTTGGTAGAATCTTTAATTACATTGAAGCTCAGATGAGGTGAATGTTTGTAGTTGCTTTTGTCCGAACTGCTCTGCTGTGTTTTCTTTTCTTTCTTTTTTTTTACATTTTACAATGGTAACTTCTTTTTACACTTGCATGACTTAAAGAGTGCAGATTTGCAATACACTTTTGGAATTAAAACTAAGAGATGACAGTGTATTATAGTGTAATATAGTACTATAATTGTATCCCAGCAATGTTAATCATATACAGTGTTGGGTTAGTTACTGAAAAACAGTAACTAGTTATAGTTACTAGTTACTTCATTTCAAAAGTAACTTAGTTACTAACTCAGTTACTCACACCAAAAAGTAATGCGTTACTGTGAAAAGTAACTATTTAGTTACTTCTTTTTTTCTTCTTTTTTTTTTAAAGCTCCAATTAATGCCCTTTTAGCCTTCATTTCAGTACTGTTATTGCACTGGAGAATAATACAATCTGTTGATCAACTTGACATACATTTGTATCACTGAACTCTGCTAAGCAATGTGGTCTACATACAACACACAAAGACAAAGATATGTTACAAAGGCCAATTTGTTTCTCGCCAGAACAAATTGACAAAACTATTTTAAATAGCTGCAACATAACATACATAAGTAACAAACAGCATAATAACAGCATAGCTGTAAAGCAAGAAAGGCACACACTACATACACAAAGCCTAACCAGGCATTTTTTCCTCAAGAAATTCTGACACAAAATCATGTCTGAAGCCCAGAACACTCTACACATTTCCCCAGTTTTAGTTTAGAGATAAGGAACGATTGGCCTGGCCCACTAGGATCCCTCTTTATGTTTGTGAACTTTATAGTCTATACATTTAGAGTGATGCGTTTACAGCCACACAAAAAGTCGGACAACTCCAACACCACACATAAAGTGTAATTCCAGGTCGTTACTCTATGATTTACCAATCAAATGTGTGCCTATTCTAGTATCATTTATTAGGAATCTTAATTTATAAATATTAATCATTAAATGCTGTTAATATATTAAATACATACTAATAAAAATATATTTTTTACAAACAGGAAGTTGCAGGAATGTACACATGATCCCCTGCTTACATTTCATTGTGCAACATGTGAACGTTTTAATGGGAACTAAATGCAATGTCTGAAAGGGATACAAACTATTTCCAAAGCAGGACCTCCACCCAGACAAACAATACAAGTACACAGTTCATGAAAAACAATATTTGTTGTTATTGTCATTGTAAGTGGGCCTAAACACTTGTTAAAAATGGAAATGACTGCTGTCATTTGATTATAATAATAAGAGAATGTTGTCTGTCTATCTGTGTTGGCCCTGCGATGGGTGGGGACTTTTCCAGGGTGTACCCAGCCTTCCGCCAGAATGCAGCTGAGATAGGCTCCAGCGACCCCGAAGGGGACAAGCGGTAGAAAATGGATGGATGGATGGAGATGGAACTTGTTATTTAGTCAGGTTTGGGACAGGTGTGCTGCTGGTGTAGCCACAGTTCTGATGTTGCTCACATGGGCTCCACTGAATGCTCAGGGAATTTTTGCGTTTGCTCACACACATGAACAATTAGAGGGAACATTGATTGACAGAGTGTGTGTACCTTCAGTGCTGAAGTGTCATTGGAGTCTCTATCTCTCTTTACTAGCTTCGTCGAAGCATGTTGCTTATGTAGCTTGTTTCAGCAGATTTGAATTGCTGTTTTGGGCAGTAGATGGGATCTTTGATCCAAAGCACAATTTACATTTAACTAAAATTTTATTTTCTTTGTGCTCGACAAAAGAAAAATAGTGAAAATATCTCCATGTTAGCAAACTCGACTTCTGGCTCCGCCATGATCAGACACGCCCCCCTCTCCTCCCTCTCCTCCCTCCCCACACACAGAGCGCATGTCTCTCTCTCTTCTCCGGCTTGTGACGCAAGAAGAATCAGAACGATGACACAGCAGCGCTCCGATAAAACACACATAAAAAGTAACGTAAAATAACGCAGTAACGCATCATGTAGTAACGGTAACTGAGTTACTGAATATAAAAAATAACGCGTTAGATTACTTGTTACCGCCGAAACTAACGGCGTTACAGTAACGCGTTACTTTGTAACGCGTTAGTCCCAACACTGATCATATAACATATAAGCACTTCTGAGAATATATTTTGTAGATATATTTGTAATGAATCCCCCACCAGCTGGTAATTAAGAATTGTTGAGTCCACCCCGAGAGTCTTCTAGCTCACTATGTATGGCCAAGTGTTATTTCAATCAAGGGAGACTTGTGCATTGCGCATTCCCAAGACTTTGGAAAGATACGCGCACGCATACACATTCTTGTATTTGTTACTTTCTTGAGACCTCTGAAAAATGCCTACCTCTTTAGAACCACCCTTTATAGATATATAAAGAATTGTATTTACAACATTAATAATATATACATACTATGCAAATATAAAAAAGGTAAGCTTTTTGTTTGTAATTGGTTTTTAATCTTCATTATTTACTTCAAGTTATTACAGTATCTAAATACATATTTTTTTTAATACATTTTGGCCAAAGGGGGCGCATTTCAATTGCTTACACACACTTGTTATTACATATGTTGGCCAGAGGGGGAGCACTTCAAATTTTGACACACACTTGTTATTTCATATGATGACCAGAGGGGGAGCACTTTTAAAGCCGACACAAAGTCAATTTGAAAAATCCCTCCATTTTGGGACCACCCTTATTTTGATAGATTTCAACACAAGGGTGTTTTTTGTAATGTGCTTAAGGCCGATGACAAACGAGTCAGGGATCACAGATGGCCCCTGTGCCGCACTTTGGGCAACCCAGCTCTAAAAGCTAACTGTTAATGGCCACTATAGTCTTAGTACCGTAGAGTATTTGTTCATCCTATGGTCACATATGGGACGCGGGTTGTCTTACGTCAGCACCGGAAGTCGTAAAATCAGCTGTTCACCTGGCGGGTTTTTTGGGGGATGAATAGGGAAGTCCTTCTTTAGCTGCCGTCTTGTTTTATCATATATTGCTGCCTTTGCACCTGTCAATGTTTACTTTTGTATGCACATTAAATCAACAAAAAAATCCTGACTTTGGAGCAATGCTCACAGACTCTAGTATTTGGCTCTCTATTAGATGCAATGGTTTTCCGTATTGGGACCATGATTTCGGTCCTAACTTGTTCACTGGTCCTTATATGGAAGTTACTTTTCCTTGTCTCAAGAAGGGTAGAAATACAACACACACGAGCGCACGCACATGTTTTTGATGGAAAAGATAATACCACTATGATTCTCCCTCGTTATCCTACGAGACACTTGGATCAAACTGACAGAATAATATAGTCATATCTCTAAACATTTTAATCAGTGGCCTAGTGGTTAGAGTGTCCGCCCTGAGATCGGTAGGTTGTGAGTTCAAACCCCGGCCGAGTCATACCAAAGACTATAAAAATGGGACCCATTACCTCCCTGCTTGGCACTCAGCATCAAGGGTTAGAATTGGGGGTTAAATCACCAAGAATGATTCCCGGGTGCGGCCACCGCTGCTGCCCACTGCTCCCCTCACCTCCCAGGGGGTGATCAAGGGCGATGGTCAAATGCAGAGAATAATTTCACCACACCTTGTGTGTGTGACAATCATTGGTACTTTAACTATAACTTTTAATTACCATGGTCCTATTATAGCAGCTGTTAACTTCATTTTACACTTGAATGACAAAAATAGAAGCGCCTTCAGAGCATCCGATTTCAAAGCACTGTTCTGTTTCAAAATTGAGAATGGTTGAAAATCAGCATAATAGCTCAAAATTGCGCATCTGACATCTAGATCTTGAGTGCAAAACAAAAAAGAACCACCTAAAACAGCAAGGATGATGTAAATATGATATCTGCTTTTGCATTACTAAACTCTAAAAAAAAAAATCATGTTATTGGAAAACCCGCTCTAAATGTATGCTTTATATTACTATATTTTTTTCATAACCTTTTTTTTTTTAATCAAGAATTTTTCAGCATTTCTGGCAAAAAAAATGCAGATATTGTTTAGAAACTAAATGGAACCATGAAATTATGAATTATGTAGGATACCACACACGCACAGTGACACAGCAGACGTTATTGCAACCAATAAAAAAAACAACAGGATGAGCTCACCTGGGAGCAGAAGGAACCTCACCTACATGGTCACTCCTTCCTGATCCCGACGTTTTGACAATCCAGATCAGATACAAACCACACATAAGAAAATATGTATATATTAATTACATTACATATTTTCTAGTTTTACATCCATCTTGATGTCTCAGGTTGGGGTACTTACTGTCACTTTCATCCACTGGATGCGTGTTCCACGTCTGCAGTCAAGTCTCAAGGACAAACGCTCTCCTCGCCTCGGGGCTCTGTGGCTCAGTGATGCAGCAGACACAGACACACACACACACACACACACACACACATATTTACACACATGCCTTCCTTCCTTTCCTCCCTCCCATCCAAGTTTACCAACCTGCCTGCCATGCTCGGCTCACAGGGGAGTCCTGAGAGTGTCAGACAAAAGAAAATGTGTCTGGGAGAAGAGCGGGAAGGAACAGCTCACTGGAAGAAGGACGGAAGGGAGAATGAGAGGATGGAGACAAGACAGGATGCAAGAGAATGGGATGAGAGAAAGATGGAGGATGGGAGAGGAAGAATATATGAACAAAAGAGCATTTGACAGGACAAGAATAAGTGAAGGAAATGATAGTAAAATAAATTAAAGAAACATGAAGATATGGAGACTTAGGAAGCAATAGGACAAAAGGAAGAAAACAATGGGAAAGGAAGAGGGCAGCATGGAAAATTAAGCTAAAGATGAGTCAAAAGAGAACAAGGGAAAAACCGAAGACACTAGGAGGACGTGCAAAAGGATAGGAGGGAAGGTAAACCTGGGTGAGATGGAATGCAAAGGGGGTGGTGTGAGAAGAGGATATGGAAGAATGAGACAGGTTAGAGCAGAAGCCCTCAATCGGTGGCCCTAGGGCCTAATCCGCGCCACCAAAAATAACACAATGAAACCAGAGTTTTAGATATAAACTGCACATTAACGGAGAAGTTACGTTCTAAGCGGCTTGATAGCTCATTGGGTAATAATGCTTGCTCTAAAGTCATGGACCGAGGGTTCAATTTCCAGTCAGGGAGAATGGTAACATACCGTTATTTTTTTTTTTTGTATTTGTTATGATGACTTTTTTTTTTTTTTTTACAAAACTGGCCTCTACATTGTCAACTGAGAAAATTGTAGGCCCTTAGATAAAGGTAGTTTAGGACATCTGGGTTAGGGTCTGCAAGTTGCGGTTGGGACCTCCCCTATTACCAAAAACCAAGTAACATGGGCTCATGGCTGGAGACGTACTGACTCCTTTGGACTTTTACCACTAACCGTATAGAGATCCATGCACCTCTCTCTCCAAGAAAAGCTGTTTGCTGGAAAAAGTCCTAATTTTCTTTTAAAGGGGATCTATTATGGAAAATAAACTTTTCATACCTATTGGTACCGGTTTGTGTATATTTTGGATCTGCATGAGTCCCAAAAATAGGAAACCAAACCATGGAGACATGGCGAAAATAGAAAGAAAACAATCTTCATTCTTCCTCCAAACGAGCCGTTTGGAATTTGCCCCATTTGTTAAGTTTTTCCAATTGGTGAAGTCAACAGATATCTCCATATATGGTAAAGTTTTACCTGAGGAGCTTTGCACGAGTCGGCCATTGTAGTCTGATGTTCAATAAGTTCCTTCTTTTTCTTCTATCCTCTTGTTGTGGGGCAGATTGGCTCGTACATGCACATGCATCCTCCGCGGTTGCCATTTCTTATACAAAGTAGTTCTTATATCTGTCAGTAGACTATATGAAAGTGTTACAAACTACAACATGCTGACGGGGAGAAGACGCAGTCAAAGTGGAGGCAGGTAAATAAGACCGCCCACAAAACGGCGCTTCCTGAAGACACGGTCAGAAAGCGGCTTAAAGATGGTCTGTAAAACAATCTATGCAAAATTTTGACCAAAGGACCACCATGTCATGTTATGTAAACCACAACGAAGGGTTTTAAATGTAGAAAAAAAATCCTCTCTGTAGAAAGATGACAGTGACAAGAATCTGCATCATACGGCCCCCCCTTCAAGGTGAGCCAAAGTACTGTGTGCCTCGCCATATTTATGTGCAATTTATTATCTGAGTAATAATATTGTTACTTTTATTAAATAATACATACACTGTAACAAGTCCTGGCGTATAATGAATGTTTCTGCTAAAATTATTTTGGTGAGCTAACCCAAGTTTATATAAGATTGCGCAATCAGAGGTTCCGCTTGTATAGCCATAGCCTCAACTAAGATTTCAGCCGTATATACTTATGTGCTCAACCAGTGATTTGTACTTAAAAGATGTTAAAAATAATTGGAATTACACAGAAAACACATTTATAACAGCTCTATAGACTCTAATGTATGTTCTATTTTTTGCCTCACTTGCCTCTTCTGACCCCACATCACAGATGATTTTAAACATCAAAAACAATTGACTTGACTTTGAAGTTAGCTTAACATGTTGAAGGTCTTCTGGCAGCTCACATTTTGGGAGGCGATAAGAAATGGCTTAAAACAAAGTGATTGGGGAGGATAGTGAACCAATAGAAAAAGGACAGCAGATGAAAGTGATTGGAAAGATTTGAGGTATGTAATGTGGAAAAAAAAAAAAAAGTAAAACTCTCACCAACATTGTCAATTCTCAGTTCAGTGCCACATCACTTTATTGGACTTCTCCTGTACATTTTGAACATTTTTATAAGTCATCACAGGGTATATGATTGCATCCAGTCACACTGACTGACTTGCAAAAGTGTCAAGACAAAAACTAATTTAAAGAAATACCAACGCAAAAAATATGCAAAGTAGCATCTTTTCTATTGATTTTCTTTATAATCAAATGCACATCCTGCGTACTATTTTAAAATTCTGACCACCTTTCAATCGACTACATTTATTACATAATTTAAACAATTTTCCAAGCCTCCACTTGAACATTAAAACAATTTAAATGTCAGTCAAGATTAAAACCTTATAACTAAAATATAATAGGGACATATTGCTGCATATGCACTTGATGTGCAAAACATAGTTTTTTCTTTTAAAGGATAAACATTGTGTACGCGATTAAACGGAGAGGGTCCATCCACTTCCATACAGTGTAACTTCATACAGCCTTTATCTTGAGGTATTGTCCAGACTTGTGCGCAACATCAGACGGAACTATTCATAAATATACCACTGACCTGCAGACTGAAGCTGTGTGGTCACTTTATCTGGTGGCCTGATAGTTGCTGATGAGGGAGAAAGGCCATAAAAGATCCTCCAACATGGAGTTTCAGCTCACATCCACTCACCAGCTCCTAGGCTCCTTGCAGTCTCCCCAATATGGGAAAGAGTTCTTTCCAATGCCTCCTGTACAGCTATTTTCCTGCAGTGACGCCTCACTCCTTAGCCCGCTTTTTAGGTCCCAAAACTGTGCTGTCAGTTGAAACCTAAACCTGCGCCCTTCGGTCTCTGTAAGGCCCGGACGGGCTCAGTGATGCCCCGCCCCTCTGGGCCTAGGCCCATGCCCGGCTTCCACCCCATGCTCTGTAACATGCGGCTGCCCACGTTGGTGTCCGGGATGGGGGGCATGTTCTCCCCGACCACTGCTGAAATGAATTAAATGGAATAGTTGAGGGAAACTTACGGATCAGTAAGAACAGTGCTGCAAAAAATGCTAAACATTGTGCGTTTACATATACATAAATGCTCTGCTATATCCATCCATCTTCTACCGCTTACCCCTATCCCAGCTGCACTCGGGCAGAAGGCAAGTATTTATATTGCGAGCACACGGCAATCAACAGATTTATGCAATTAATCACCAGGAAGTAGCCGCTCCAGCTTCAATGGCACCCTGTGTTTACTCTACAAAATGTCAGAAGCTGAAGTATCATGAGTAGTCCTGCAGTTTTATATACCTTTGTACGCACTTTAAAAAGTTGCTCTCAAAATGTAGAAACTTTGTTTGCTGGTTCAGCAGTTCGCTGCTTATCACTATTACATGGTTATATTGGTGCTGTGTTTTGCAACTTATTGGTTCATAAATGACCACGTGCTAAAGGAGAGCTATGTTTTCTTGTCCCACTTTTTCGTGCACTCAAAAACCTAATCTTTTATGTAAATAAATTAAGTTGTTAAGTTATATTTTGCAATGCCCTCTTTGCAGTTTTTATTTAAGTTGATTATTGCGCATGTAATTTGCAGTGATGTACAGCTGCACTATATGATACTGAGAGGCATTATAAAATATTTTGCTGACCCTATTTAGAAAAACAAGAAGGGCAAACTAGCTCTGAGTATGTTGCATTGCTGTTGTGTGGTCATTGTATGTCTCTTCCTGGAAGTTCAGTGTTCAGTGACAGGAAAATGGCCCATTAAGGCCTTTTAATCCTCGCTTTATATGCACGCAGTGCTGGGTTAAGCCACCTACTCGTTTACAGACACAACGGTTGACTTGTAGGCCGGTCCCCGGGCCAAACTTTTTTGCATTTGTCCGCCACCTGCTCTCCTGCAAGAGCTTGAAATGTGTAGCAGAGTGGCTGAAGAGCTTATCCAGCGGCATCCTATGTTGCTGACAGCATGACTAACAGCTGAGTCTTGTCCAGCATAGGAAACAGGGTAAGGAGCTACGATGGGAGGGGCAGGGGGGTATGGGAAGCAGCGCTAATCTGCTACCTTCTCAATATCAACCATTAGTTAATGTGTCTTGAGGTCACATCAGTGTACTGGGGTAGAAGTAAAGAAAATGAGGGCAATGCAAGGAAATAAAAGCCTAAAAACTAGTTCAAACAAGAATGCAGGCCTCCAAAATGTGCAGGTTTTTGTGTCACAATTTAAAAAATATAATCTCTAGAGGAAGTAATATGAAATTTACTAAATCATCCAGTAAATTATTAAATTGTGTAAAATATAAAATGACAGCATTGTTTTTATTTTATTTAAAATGATAAATGGGTTATACTTGTATAGCGCTTTTCTACCTTCAAGGTACTCAAAGCGCTTTGACAGTATTTCCACATTCACCCATTCACACACTGATGGCGGGAGCTGCCATGCAAGGCGCTAACCAGCAGCCATCAGGAGCAAGGGGTGAAGTGTCTTGCCCAAGGACACAACGGACGTGACTAGGATGGTAGAAGGTGGGGATTGAACCCCAGTAACCAGCAACACTCCGATTGCTGACACGGCCACTCTACCAACTTCGCCACGCCGTCCTAATGTCTAAATCAAGTTGATATAAATTACAACACTGAAACGTGTTCAACAAGGTGAAAAAGGACAAGAAATGTATTTTCAATCAATTCTTATAAACAGAATAGCAGCAAGTGAATCGGTGCTTCATATTCAGCTCAGCGTTCAGATAGTACATTAGTAGCACAGATGAACAGTGTTTTTCTTCCAAGAAATAACATTTGCAGGATGACATGGCGAATTATACCAGTTTGTTGTTTAGGTCTCCCCAATGGCTTTGTTGGAGGTTTTCGCTTCTTGTCGTGAATCATTCTATGCGATCTGTAGCCTTGAAAGTAATAAAAAGACTTCCCACATATTTCGCAGGTGTAGGGTTTGAACCCTCAGGTGCACTTTAAGTGTCTCGGCTCGTGTGTAACTTTTCCCGCAGATGGCGCACAGGTGAGGGCGTTCTCCGCTGTGAGTTTTGAGGTGCACTGCGAGGTAGGAGGCATACAGGAAGGCCTTGCCGCACTGCTCGCAGTGGTAGTTCTTTTCCCCGCGGTGGGCCAACTCGTGTCGTTTGAGGCTGCACGACGAGATGAAAGTTTTTCCGCACTCGGAGCAGGCAAACGGCGAGTTTGTGGTGAGAATACGTCTGTGGATTTTTAACGACTATGTTTTTGAACGGCTTGCCGCAGATTGGACAAGCGTGAGGCTTTTTGTGACTGCTGCGGTGCTCTTCAAGTTGATCTTTTAGGGGGAAGTTCATTCCACACTCTCCACACACATGATTGGTGACTGAGGGCGATTCTGTAGTGGGACTCTTCTCCTCCGCTAACGTCCAGTTTGACTCTCCTTTGTGAACCTTCATGTGTGTTTTGAGGTTCCCACTCTGCGTGAAGCCTCTTCCACATATGAAGCACTTGAAAGGCCTGCTCCCCGTGTGGATGACAAGATGGCGTTTGAGGGCAGTGTTATGAGGGAACACTCTGCCACAGGTTTACAGGTTTTAACAATATATTGAACTTATCTATATCATTTGTGGCCTTTTTAATTTTCGCTTGCTTACTTTTATATCAATTTAATGGCATTTTTAATTATTTAACGGCATTTTTAATTATATAAAAACACACGTTTGTTTAACGGCTTTAATAGTGTAAGATTTAAAAAATGCCATTTAAAAGCCCAAAGGAAAGCGATTAAAAAAACACTATTTAAAAGCCCAACTGAAAGTGGCATGAATGTGTCAAAGACACGTGTACCATATTTTTCGGACTATAAGATGCACTTGAAATCTGTTCATTTTCTCAAAAATCGATACTACGCCTTATAACCCGATGTACCTAATGTACGTATTAAATCTGGTTGTGCATACCAACCTCGCAGCAATTTGTGGTACAAGGTGTAATGATAAGTGTGACCACTAGATGGTAGTCATATTAGATACCAGAGTCGTGTATTAGTGAGAACATGATGGATGGATGGCCAAACCCGTTTCAGGAGATCTCCTCAATGGTCAAAAGCACTCATGTGACTACCGGGCGCCATGACTGCTACCAACTTTAGTAGTATGGGAAGTGAAGGTTCGCGAACAACACTGGAGCGCCACCGACTACAGCATCTTGTGCAAGATAAACACAATACAACATCTGCGTTTTGTTCAGGAGAGAAGACACAGAAGCTAATACAAATAACAGAATAAATGAACAAATTAAAGAGATGGTTTGACAATAATAGACTATCTTTGAATCTCAGTAAAACAAAATAATTGCTTTTCGGTAACAGTAGAAGAGAAAGTTAAACACAAATAGACAGAGTAGACATTGAAAGACTAAAAAAACAAATTTTGGGTGTAATAATAGAGAAATTAAATTTGAAATTTCATTTAAAAATATACTGTACATCATAAAGTGGAATGAAATACCTCAATAATGAATAAAACAAAATATGTTCTGGACCAAAAATCACTCCATATTCTTTACTGCTCGCCAGTGTAACCATATCTGAGTTATTGTGCAGATGGGAAAATAACTGCAAAAGTATACTTATTCACTTAGCATGTTACAAAAAAGAAAGATCAGTTAGAATAATAATGAGTGATATAGTGATTACAAATATATTGGAGGCCACTGGTTGAATGTCGTGTCTATCTGTGTTGGCCCTGCGATGAGGTGGCGACTTGTCCAGGGTGTACCCCGCCTTTCGCCTGAATGCAGCTGAGATAGATTCCAGCAACATAAATACAATAGACCTGAATAGACCTGCTAATCGGCAGTCCTTATAATCCGATGCGCCCTATGGTCCAAAAAATACGGTACATGTATATACAGCATATTGTGTTCACATTGTAATACTGTGGGAAGGAAGTCAAACACAAAAACACACCAATAAAAACATGGCAGAGATATATTAAGAAAAGTCGACAGCTGGTAATAAAGCACCAGATGGTGCATTGAGGTGTGCATCCAAATTACCTGAGGGCGCCATGGAGCCGAGGGGGGCTGCTTTCCGCCTCCGTTTGACATCCCCCATGCACAGGGAGCCGAGGTGGCCGCTCGTCTGTCTGCAGAAGCACAAAAACATGAGTAATACGACCGCCGCAGAATTTTGGATTTAAGGGTCATTTATCAATGAAGGGAAGAGGTGAGATAAGTCATAAGCAGCGGTTTACGGGTATCCTCACCTGTTGGCTGTTTTTACAGAGCAGCTTCTCCAGTGGCCTCTGTCTGGACGAGTGTCCCAGTGCAACTGCAGCAAAATATTTAGTCAACGTTGGAAAATTACACAAATGTATGTTTAGTTTTTTTGGCATTACTTTACTTTACCATTACTTTTAAAATAAGTGACAGAATCATAAATGCATCAATTCAAAGGAAAATGGCAGCAAAATGGAATTATTTAAACTCACCTGTCCGTGGTCTCTCCTGGAGCCTGAGCTGAACCATGGCCTGTTCAAAGTGATGCTTTAAAGTTTGCGTGTCATATTCTCATTAATACTCAACAGCAAGCATGCGACAACTCGTAAAACATTATTCAACTCTTTCTTTGAAAATCATTTTAACTTTATAAATACAGGTTGTGTTTAGATCCCACTACATCACTTTGTTTAGTTGTTAAGAGAAGAGTCAAACAACTCACTCCTGACCGCCGCAGCCCTGCTTCTGGTGTCCGTGGAGACGGTTCAGTCGGGCCTGGAAACCTGAGGTGCACAGAAGACTGATTGGTGAATCGGTAAACATTACAGGTATTATTTGAGATGTGCAAGGATCTTTAAAATGTAAGACACCTGACATGTGCCAGGTATAATGTTTTCAGTAATTGACTAGACTGTGTGCTAAAAGCAATGATGACCAGGTTCAAACTTTTGAAAAAGCCTTTCTGATGAGCACTGGCATTGTTGTCCCTGTTGCGCCTTCTACTGGCCACCTCGTCCTTCCACTATCATTAGCCGCCTACCTCTCTTGGCATCGGTGGTCATTAGGGGGAAGGACCCTGTGAGTATGTTGTTGAAGACCGGGTCCGTCAGATCTAGTTCCTCCGAGCCGGCGTCCCTCTCCCACCAGGGGATGACCCCCGCCACGCCACAAGCGCCACCAGGTGCCGAACCGGAGCCGGGCTCACCCTCGTAGAACCAATCGCTCTGCTCGTCGTCGCCTAAATAAAGTTGGATTTTGGGAATGCAACATGTATGAGCCGTGAAACTAGTGTTTGCACTTTAAACATCAACACCTTTAGACCTTTTATAAAGAGGAAGTACCTTGTCTGCCCTCATCGTTGGTGTAGAGGCCCCCGTCACTGCTGTTACTCACACTGCTGGTCTCACTAAAACAAAGCAAATACTCATTAGTTACTAATAAACGACCACTTAAAGAATTGTGTAAAAAATTATTCAAGGATTAAATAAATGCAAGTAATAGTGTGGATAATTTTTATATCTACTGCTTTTCTTGAATAATGCACATATGCATTTAGTTTGTAAATAACTAAATTGTATTAATTTACGCTATTTCACTGTATTATTTATTGCATTTAAAAAAAACATCTACTAGTTGATGTATTTATTCTGTTGTATTGCCTTGAAAAAACAAACGCTAACCACCTGTCACTCATCTCCTCATCTGACCCCTTCTGCACCTCCAGCTCCATCTTGTCCTTAGAGGCCTCCAGTGGGCATGTAACGAGCTCCTCGCTCTCCACCACCACGCCTTCGTCGGCAGCCTCCACCCCAACTCTATGGGGGAGCAGCTTCCTCTTCTTCATCCTGTTCTTCCTTCCCATCGGCCCCGAAAGCCCACCTCCACAGATCTCCATGGCCATCCTGCCTTCGTTGGGGCTCAGTCTGTGGGGTCTGGCTCCCATGCGGGGTTTGGGGACGGGCGGAGGAGCCAGCATCATAGTGGAAGGGGGCTCCGGCTCTGCAGGCGGGTCCACGGCCATGCGTTTGACCTTGCGGCGTCGCCTGAGGCTGCGTGTTCCTTCTGCGGCTCCTAAGATGCCCAGGTCGTCAGGCCACAGGGGTCGCTTGCCTCTGCCCATGTCAGAAGTCAAGGGGGTGCGGCGTTTGGGACCGAGCTGCTCATCGGAGTCGCTGTTGTCGCGAGCATGACTGTTGGCAGACACGCCTCCTGTGCTGGCACGGTAGTCCTGCAGCAAAAATCAATACACACAATATTGTGATAATGTGATGTGAGCCAATACACTTTCTTGGCCCTGATTCAAATGATCTGCATAGGCAAAAATTTAAAAACAAATTTAGAGAGGCACATTTAGCCAGATATGCACCAAAAATATACAAACATCCCTTTGTATATTACATTATTAACATCCATTGCACCGGTCGCCAGGGGGGGATCTGAACCGACGATGTCGTTGTGGCTTATGCAGCCCTTTGAGACACCTTAGATTAAGGGCTATATAAATAAACTTTGATGGATTGATTGATTTATAGAGTTTCATTGAAATCGGTAATGTAAGTTTTGTGTGCGCAGAGGTGATGTGTTTCAATGTTCTACTTTTAAGTAGCAGAGCATGAAACTGGGAGAACCAAGCCGCATTGAACGCATCACTTACAACTAAACATTACTATTATTTTTATCCAAGAGAAGGCTGAGGGCAGCAAGAAACAGGGAGGCTGCAGCAAAGAGAAGACAGGAGCTAAGGCAAGGCGTAAGCAAGCCAGTGCTTCTTAATTATTTTTTGTTATGCCCCACCAGGAAGAAGAAAACATTTCGTCTCCCCTAATCTTTGCCGCGACTATATTATTGTTTATCTATAAAATTGTTATAAGTACACCTGTGCATAACATTGTATCCTTATTAACATTAAAGCAAACAAAAAAAAACATAAATAAATATAAATCAACTTACAACAAAGAATACATCTATTAACATTGTTTTTTAGTCTGTAACAGAAAATATTTGAAGTGTGTCAAATTGCCAGAAAAAAAAAAATCCTTTAAATCAAACTATAAACATTTTTTGACCGACTTAAACCATTTGATACTGAAAATTAAAATGAAATCCATCCATCCATCCATCCATCCATCCATCTTCATCCGCTTATCCAAGGTTGGGTCGCGGGGGCAGCAGCCTAAGCAGGGAAGCCCAGACTTCCTTCTCCCCAGCCAAATGAAATCAACTCAAATAATAATAAATTACAATTGCTCAGTAACATTAAATCACTTTTTATCACAATGAGTAAGTCAACATTAATGGCTACAGAGCACGTTTTGCAGTGCAGCTTGTCGAAGAGGGGTTTGAAGCCTTATACTAATAAAGCATGGTCCCCAGTCTCCGACATCGCACCGAGGCGCGCCCCACAGGAGAACTGAGGGAAGGTAACATGGTTACAATGTTGACTGCACCCCAGCTGATCCTGATTCTAGAAATTGCATCTTGTGGTACCTGCTTCTGCCAATGGAAAAGTAAAATTGAGAACTAAATGGTCTTACCTTGTGTTCCTCTACACTGGACTCCGAGCCCTCGCTCAGGTGTCCCGTCTCCCAGGGCGGGTGCGGGTTGTCCGAGCGCCGTTTCCTGCCTCGGCGTTTGCGTGCCTGTCTTTTCAGCAGGCAGCCCACGGACAGGGCGTGGTCACCGCCATCGCCGAAGCCGCCCCGCGCCGCCTGCTCTGAGCTCTCCTCCAGTGCTGACACCAGATCATGGACCAGCTCGTCCATAGTCCGGCGAAAGTGCCTTTAAGAAGGATGATCGAGTGTATTGTCATTACTCAGCAAGTGGAAAATCTTTGTAAAAGGTTTTAGGGGAAATTTATTTTTTAAACCTGCTAAGATACCTTTAGTTTTGTCAGAAGTAAAACTGACTGCACATACACTTAGCACACAAATGTACATATTTTATAGAGAACTCCAGCAAATATGCTCCAGGGAGTCGGGGAGGCCACCATTGACCCGGTCATAAAAACATTGGCATTAACAGCTGTGGCTGTCGGCAAACTACTTATGTTGATTGTATTAACCCCGCAAGACTGCAAAATCTGCATTTTAAATATCATGAGTAGTCAGCAGTCATCTACCTCTGCATGCAGTTTAAAATACATGTGGCCCTTCTCAACTGTTGGTTAAACTCTGTTGCAGCAGTGCTGTGCAATGTAGTTTTTAATAAATGTGGTTAAAGATTGCAACGTCTTACTTTCCGCTTTCTCATGTACTCTATAACATTATTAAGGTTTAAAGAAATAAAGCTTATATATATTGTAGGGCCACAATTAAGACATATTGAGACTTGTTCACAAGTGAGGGAAGAGTGGATTGTGAGATCGACAGGCGGATCGGTGCGGCGTCTTCAGTAATGCGGACGCTGTATCGATCCGTTGTGGTGAAGAAGGAGCTGAGCCGGAAGGCAAAGCTCTCAATTTACCGGTCGATCTACATTCCCATCCTCACCTATGGTCATGAGCTTTGGGTTATGACCGAAAGGACAAGCTCCCAGGTACAAGCGGCCAAAATTAGTTTCCTCCGCCGGGTGGCGGGGCTCTCCCTTAGAGATAGGGTGAGAAGCTCTGCCATCCGGGAGGAGCTCAAAGTAAAGCCGCTGCTCCTCCACATCGAGAGGAGCCAGATGAGGCGGGTCGGGTGGCATCTGGTTAGGATGCCACCCGAGCGCCTCCCGAGGGAGGTGTTTAGGGCACGTCCGACCGGTAAGAGGCCACGGGGAAGACCCAGGACACATTGGGAAGACTATGTCTCCCGGCTGGCCTAAGAACGCCTCGGGATCCCCGAGGGAAGTCTGGGCTTCTCTCCTTATGCTGCTGCCCCCGTGACCCGACCTCGGATAAGCGGAAGAAGATGGATGGATGGATGGATGGTCTGCAGTATTTGTTTTAACTTTAAACAGCACTCATAACTTTTGCATCATCAAGCTGTCAGCTGGCAGTACAACTGTCAATAGTTTGCTATTCCATTCTCTGACTGCGAAATTAATCAGCGTTGCACCATGTTGAGAGTAAATCGAAAATCACGACCATTTGCCACCTTTGTAAAATCACGTTAGCAAAAATATTATTGACTAATTCCACCGTACAGACAACATTCAAAGAGCTTACCTCTAAATAATAGGAGTAGTCTAAAACATATATTGAGGACGGGCCCTCCGAATCTTTTTCTTGTTTTGTTGTTAGCTTGCAGGCTAGCCAGTTGTTAGCTCGCGCTTCCCGTTAAATACCTTGACAGCCATTTTAAAAGCAACTACGTATGTGAGATGTAGTCTCATTCATACCAGTTAAAGTCACGTACTCCATGTCGTATGACAGGCAAGAAAGGCCACTACTCACAAAGATGAGGAGGCTACGAGGCTAACCAGTTAGCATGGCTAGCTTCTTTTAGCAAGTCGAGCCGGCTGCTGCTGCTTTCACGGACGCGAAAACACAATGTTGTATGTGATTAAAACAAAAAATAGAACACCTACCAGCCGTTTCCCGCTTTGCTGATGGTTTTTCTGTTAGCCGCACGGAACATTAAAGCCACCGAATGCCGGGTATCTTTAGCCAGAAACAACAGAATTGCATTTAGATATCACAGGGAACATCCTGACACAAAAACAATGAGAGAGGAGGAGGTTCCTGAAAGCAGCAGCAGTAGGTGCAGGTGCCTTCATAGACTGTGGGGATTTAGAATACTCAATTCAAGTAACGTTTTTTTTGGGGAGGGTGTTTGCAGAACGGCATTACTGTATTGTTTACATTTTAAAATAATAGAAGTGCATGTATTTGGAAACAGTATTTTTCATCAGGTACTATTTAATCGGCTGTTAAATGTTAACACTTCGATAAAAATGCTATGTTTTCCGAGCACAAATGGAACATTACAAATATATATCCTGTATTGTAAAATGTTATTATAAAATGTATTTATTTTATAAATATGCATTTTAGTTAATTCAGATACTCTATAGTGTAAAAGTTATTTGAGTTCAGGAGTTACAATCAGACAAAGAGACCATTTACAAGTTTTTATGTTTTCATTTGTAATATAATAAAAAAAAACATAATTTTATGAGATATTGAAATTACGGTTTTTATCACTTGCAATATATGATTATCAAAATTATTGAGAATTTTTGTTAAAAGTCTTGAAATATTTAACTCTATGTAGAGAATCTATTGAATAAAGAAAACAATTTTAAATCAAACTTCTGAAATACTTTTCAAACATATTCTAATTTATAGAGGTTCAACTTTATATAATAGGACAAAAATAAAATAAATATAATACAAATACATGTTGTATTATACATTTATATATAACCAAATTATGGGATATATATATTATACAATCTTATCAAAGTAAGCAGTTTGTCATAAAATAAAAGTTCACAAAATGTGCAGCTATATTTTGTGGAAAATAAAAACAGAACAATGTTTTTTTATATTTGTACACAAATACAATTTTATTGTCAGAATGTAATCCGGGAACGTTTCAAAATGTTTTACTTGAATGTATGTTATTTATTTATAAAAAATTTGGTAACAGTTATATTTTGGAGGGAAATTTGCCAGCAAGCACACCAGTCGGCGTCAACTCACTCATTTTTGTACTGACGTATTTCAAATAAATACATTACACAATTTCATTATATATATATATATATATATATATATATATATATATATATATATATATATATATATATATATATATATATATATATATATATCAGTGACGTGCAGTCACTAGAGGCAGGTGAGGCAGGGCCTCACCTGCCATCATGGAAAGAAAAAAAATGTAAAAAGAAAAAAAATAAAATAAATTGTTATATGTATCCAGTGATTATACTATAAAGTTATTTTCCATTTAACTTCACCAGTTTTAGATTATTCTTATTCAAAATCGCTGAATTTTCACATTTGCCGTTCAAATACTGAGAAGAGACGGTGCGGTGAACAGCAGCCAGTTGAGGCACGTCACTCAGTGCCGCAACATGGATTGCGCAATGACTCGGCTAACTGCTGGCCTGCTGTGCAGTGAGACTGTATTGCTATATGAACTATATTATACATTTCCATAGTTTAGTTAGCTGAGGTATATAATGTACAGTGTATTTTGTCAACAACTGTATGTGTGTAAAGTATTTCTTGTGCTGAGCGATCATAAAACGGCTGCAAAAGACGCACTGGCTGAGGCTCGCTTCCTGCACCCCCGCCGTAGAATTGTTATATCAACTAAAGCCCACACTTAAACTTTCCACGTGCAAGATTGAATCTATTTAAAAAAATTATTTCATAAGAAGCCAAAAAGTGCAAAAACAATAATGTTGATGTTGGAGGAGTTGTGAATGACTGCAGGGACAAAAAAAAATAATTAAATTGTTATATGTATCCAGTGATTATACTATAAAGTTATTTTCCATTTAACTTCACCAGGTTTAGATTATTTTTATTCAAAATCGCTGAATTTTCACATTTGCCGTTCAAATACTGAGAAGAGACGGTGCGGTGAACAGCAGCCTCTTGAGGCACGTCACTCAGTGCCGCAACATGGATTGCGCAGTTACTCGGCTAACTTCTGGCCTGCTGTGCAGATACACCTGCAGACTGCAGGTGTACCTAATTCACAACTCCTCCAACACGAACATTATTGTTTTTGCACTTTTTGGCTTCTTATTAAATAACTTTCGTAACCTATTTTCATGGGCTTTCCTCTTTGTGATGTTAAATTCCTGTTATGCGCTGTTATACAGTATATGCCTTGAGCTCTTATTTTGAAGGCGCTAAGAGCGGAAGTGATGTCACGTTGCGGAGGTTTTTGAAAGAAGGTAAATAAAGTGGTCCTCGTGTAAACTGGAGCCTCCGTGTTTGTTATTTTGTAGTTTCATACAGTATAGGCGACATTTATAAACCCTCGGTTACACTTTTTTAAATAGATTCAATCTTGCACGTGGAAAGTTTAAGTGAGGGCTCTAGTTGATATAAAACTCCCGTCAGGTGTGCATTAATCCAGCACAACAGCGGCGCATGGACTTAATTTATAATTAAAGGTAAGACCATAATAAGGTTTTTTTTTTATTAAATGTGCTTTTTTTGTGTGCTACAGTTTGTATGTGTAAAGTTAAAGTTAAGTTAAAGTACCAATGATTGTCACACACACACTAGGTGTAATGAAATGTGTCCTCTGCATTTGACCCATCCCCTTGATCACCCCCTGGGAGGTGAGGGGAGCAGTGGGCAGCAGCGGCGCCGCGCCCGGGAATAATTTTTGGTGATTTAACCCCCAATTCCAACCCTTGATGCTGAGTGCCAAGCAGGGAAGAATGCTGGTATGAGCTTTTAAACATAACCTGTTAACTGCTGCCAATCAAATGGTGAATAAGATACTCTTTAGGGTTCATATGTTTGTAAATATGACTGTGATGAAGTCAGTGCCTCACCAGCCATCAACCTCACCGCACGTCACATATATATATATATATATATATATATATATATATACAGTATATATATATATATATATATATATATATATATATATATATATATATATATATATATATGTATACACAGTACAGGCCAAAAGTCATTCAAGTCATTTCAATGTGTTTTCCTTATTTTCATGACTATTTACATTGTAGATTGTCACTGAAGGCATCAAAACTGCCACCTGTGAAGTGAAAACCATTTCAGGTGACTACCTCTTGATGCTCATCGAGAGAATGCCAAGAGTGCAAAGCAGTAATCAGAGCAAAGGGTGGCTGTTTTGAAGAAAGTAGAATATAAGACACGTTTTCAGTTATTTCACATTTTCTTGTTAAGTACATAACTCCACATGTGTTCATTCATAGTTTTGATGCCTTCAGTGACAATCTACAATGTAAATAGTCATGAAAATAAAGAAAACGCATTGAATAAGAAGGTGTGTCCAAACTTTTGGCCTGTACTATAATATATATATATATATATATATATATTATAGTAAAATTATATATATATATATACATATATATATATATATATATATATATATATATATATATATATATATATATATATATATATATATACATATATATATATATATATATATATGTATATATATATATGTATATATATATATATATATATATATATATGTATGTATATATATATATGTATATGTATATATATATATATATATATATATATATATATATATATATATATATGCGCTCTGTGGCCTTGTGGTTAGAGTGTCCGCCCTGAGATCGGTAGGTTGTGAGTTCAAACCCTGGCCGAGTCATACCAAAGACTAAAAATGGGACTCATTACCTCCCTGCTTGGCACTCAGCATCAAGGGTTGGAATTGGGGATTATATCACCAAAATGATTCCCGTTCGCGGCTGCTGCTCACTGCTCCCCTCACCTCCCAGGGCTCAAATGCAGAGAACAAATTTCACCACACCTCGTGTGTGTGACAATCATTGGTACATTACATATATATATATATATATACATTACAATACGCAGAATTTACTGGAAAAAGTTTGGACACCCCTGATCTACATAATGATCCATTATCCATGCAACTACCCTTTTAAACACTAGAGGTCAATGTTGGCCACAAGTGGAAAACGTTGTCAGCGGCCTGTCAAAACACAGTAAAGGTCAGAGGTTAAGTCTGTTTCATGGTAAGAGTGTAAGAAAAATCATGGTGGTCACTTGAAAGTATTATAAGGCACCAGCCAAGGAGTGTTGAACCTGAGCCCACAGTAATCTGATCCTGTTTTGGACGTCAATAACAGCAGCACAGCAAAGTCAACATGGGCTAAGCAGCCACAACAGGTGTCCCAAACACCCTACAGAAAAGAAACATACTCATTGAATGGCATTGGCGTGTGTACTCCATCATGTATGCATGAGTGTTTACACTCTGAAAATCCAACATTCCGAGAAGCAGGTGTCCTTTCCAAAATGCCAAAGAAGTCAGAGGGTCTTGTTCATGGTGACCACTGTTGGGGCACGGGGGGTGGGACGGTCTCAAGTTTCTGGAGCAGAGGGTCCAGGTAAATTTAGTAGTAGTGGTGGTGCACTTGCAGCTATATGCCATAGTCTTGAGGCTGTAGAGTGAGGACTTTCCAGCCTGGACTGGACTTGTGAGGTTGAGACCTCAACACACAATGGAATTATGACAACAGAGGAGGCTGAAGAGCTGGAGGAGGCTGTTGAGCATGATGCCACTGACACCACATGGAGCTGGGTAAATATGTTTGCGTGCAGAGTGTCAGTATAGGGTGTTTTTAACCACATGAGAATATGAATTATAGCAAAGATCATGTAATGACAAAACTCGTTGCTGTTTTAAAGAACCTAGCGCAAAAAGTGCTAGTCAAAAAAATCATAATAGCTCGCTGCTGTTTTTAAGGACCTGTAGAGAAAAAAACTTGTCAAATATCGTTCTGCCCAGGACCGACTCATGCACAAAAACACTAATCAAAGATCCTCTGTTTAACAAGAATGGCACGTTGTTTTTAAGGACCTACCACAAAAACAAAAATCCCAGATCTTCTATATTACATAAGTACTCTGCTGTTGGAGCAGACTGCTAAAAATACAAGTCAAAGATCCTCTATATTGCAAAATAACTGCTATAACTCTGCTATTTTTAAAGACCTGTACATTACTGCAAAACACTTGTCTATATGACAAAGGTGAGCTGCCGCTTTTAAGGAGCTGCAAAAAAAAATCCCTGTCCAATCTGTACTATATAGCAAAAACATTGATGTTTTTAAGAACCAACTGCGAAATTGCTATTGTCAAAGAGCTTCTATATTACAGCAGCACTCTGCTTTTTTTTAAGAACTACCACAGAAACACTAAAAGTGACAATAGTGATCTGTTGATTTTAGGTAGCTACTGCAAAAATGCTTGTCCAAGATCCTCTATATGACATTAACAGTCTGTGGTTTTTATGGATCATACTGCAAAACAACCCACTAGTCAGTCAAAGGGATTATATATTAAAGGAGCACTCTGCTGTTTTAAGGAAGATACTACAAAAAAAAAGTCAGTCAAAGATCCTAAATATGAATGAGTGCTCTGATGTTTTTTAGGACCTATACCCCAAAAACACTAGTCAAATATCCTCTATATCACAGAAGCACTCAGCTGTTTAAAATGAACAGTAGTCAGGCAAATATTCTTTATATAATAAGATTCTTTATATAAAGAGTCGTTATGACTAGAACCAGGAAATATGACCACACAGTCAGTGCTTAGTCACCACAATGGTTTCCTGTGCTCAGAGAATAGACTTTAAAACAGCTCCGCTTATGTACAAGTCCTTTCATGTCCCTGAGCCAAAGTACATCTCTGTCATCTTTGAACCATATTAACCATCTCGGCCTCGGAGTACCTCAGGGAGTGGTCTGCTGGTGCCCAGAGTTAGGACCAAACATGGTGAGGCCGCGTTTCAATTCTGTGCTCCTAAAATCTGGAATAGTCTTCCAGGAGATGTGAGTCAGGCCTCAACATCGGCAATGTTCAAATCCAGGCTGAAAACACTTTTATTTCATTGTACATAAAGGTATTTTATCTACACTTTGATTTGATATTTATTTTAATACGACTGTTTTATAGTAATTTTATTTTATGATTTTAATTTGAACTATGGTTATTTTTATGATTATTTTTCTCTTCTAATTTTCTGTAAAGCACTTTGAATTGCCTTGAATAGCAATTGTGCTCTATAAAAAATGATTGTCCAAGATTGTCTTTATAACATTATGCTGTTTTTAAAGACCTACCACAAAAAGACTACTCAAAGATCCTCCATATGACAGTAGTGGTCTGCTGTTTTTAGGAATTAGCTATTGTGCTCTGTAAATAAACTTGTCTTGCCTTGCCTTATATTACAGAAGCTCTCTGCCGTTTTAAGGAAACACTGCAAACAAACACAAGTCAGTCAAAGATCTACAATATCAATGAGCAATCTGCTGTTTTTAAGGACCTACCACAAAAAACCCCAGTCACAAATCCTCTATATGACAGGAGCACTCTCACCTGCTGCAAAACAATGCTTGTCCAAGATTGTCTTTATAACATGTAGAAGCACAATACTGTTTTTAAAGACCTACCACAAAAAACACTTTGAAGATCCTCTATATGACGGTAGTGATCTGCTGTTTTTAAGAAGCTATACTGCAAAATATGCTTGTCCAAGACGAAGATCCTCTATATCAAAAGGAACGCTCTGTTATTTTCAAGAACTTACTGCGAAAAACTAGTAGAATATCTTCTTGACATTGACAGACTTTTTAATGATCACACTGCAAAACAAGCTAGTCAGTCAAAGATCCTTCATATTACAGAGGCACTCTGCTGTTTTTAAGGAACACACTGCACAAAAAAACACTAGTTAAAGATCATCACTATTAATGAGCACTATGCCATTTAAGGAACATAGCGCACAAAAAACACTATTCAGTTAAAGATCAACTATATGAATAAGAGCTTTGATTCCTCTAAATGACAGTATTGATCTACTGTTTTTAAGATGCTCCTGCAAAACATGCCTGTCCAAAAGGAGCGGTTTGATGTTTTTAAGAACCTATAAGTGCTAATTAAAGATCCTCTATACAACAGGATCGTTGTGATGTTTTAAGAAGCTGCAGCAAAAATCGGTAGACAAAAATAATCTACATGACAGGAGCGCTATGCTGTTTTAAAAGATGTACTACAAAAACCCTGTCAAAAATCTTTTAGGTGACAAAATGTTCTGCTGTTTTCAAGGTTTCACTGCAAAAAGCGCTAACTGTCGGGTTGAGTCCGGTTGGATGGCGTGGGTCTCGACAAACAAACAGTTTGCCTTTAAGGAAAGAATCTCTCGTGTGTATGATGGCATTAACTCATGTTCCTGTCACCTTATATGACCCTCAGGCCACAACAACCTGAGCCAATCAGAGGCTCTGCACTGTGCCGCGCCATCCCTTGCTGACTCAACAGAAAAAGGCGAGAATTCTGCCTCCAGGGCCAATTTGATCTTATGATGAATCATTTACATTTACATACAATGACTACTGTGCTGGAGACAAGCAAGTAAACAAGAGGTTCTGCCATAAACTAGGATATTTATACCAAAACTAACATTACCTGCTCTTGCTGTGAGATCTATCAAGTCCCCCCAGATCTCAACATATTGAGATACTGAGATTTCAGAATTATTTTGCTTTGGCTTTGCCTTTTTGTGCGTGTGTGAGGCCACCTCAGAACAGTAGCGGTATGGGAAAGAGAAAAAAACAACAACCAGAACAGGAAATGGAAACTTTTGCAACACAATACTGTACGTACAATATGGCTAATTCCACAATATGGTGAGAAAAGGTAAAGCAGCAGCATAGAGACAAAATCATGCAGTGCCCGTTCTGGCTGCTCAGTCCAAAATGGCTAATTCAAGAATAATAATGAAGTTACTTGTTTGTTTTAGCTCACAGTTAACTTCTCTCACGCCTGCAGTGGAAAATGTCAAAAAAGTAAAACAACATTTTAATGTGACTTGCCGTTACAAGTTTTATTGTTTTTGTGAATGCATCTAGACCAGGGTTGTCTAACTCATTTTAGAATTGGGGGCCACATGGAGAAAAATATACTCCCAAGTGGGCCGGACTGGTAAAATCACAGCATGATAACTTAAAAATAAAGACAACTTCAGATTGTTTTCTTTGTTTAAAAATAGAACAAGCACATTCTGAAAATGCACAAATCATAATGTTGGGTTTTTTATACTTACATGCTGTGGCAATAGTATTCTACCTTTATTTGTTATTTATACTTTCTGAATAAATTATGTGATAATGTTCATCAGTCAATGCATTGGTGTTCATTTTCAATTTATCAAGATAAAAAACTAATACAAAAATCAAATTACAAGATGTTATTTATGTAGTTGGATGTTATTTATGTAGTTTGCTTACATCATGTGGTTTATTATTTTTTTTTTTTTTACATATGTAGCATAATCTACAAAGATACAAAGAATTGCTATTGCGACATCTAGTGGACACAATTAGAACAGCAGTTTATTTCATTTAAAAATTTTCAGCTCATTTTTATACTTGGCAAATTAATCCCGCGGGCCGGGTAAAACCTGTTGACGGGCCTGATCCAGTCCTCGGGCCTTACGTTTGACACCCCTGATCTAGACAGTGGTGAACATATTTTTACACTTGTATGACCATTAAAAACGCAATTTAAAACATAAACAAAGGTTTTTATGGCTGTGGCTTGACCCTAGGACAGGATTTATTTCACATAAAGGTCCACAATGAATATAACAATGATGCAGATTATGTTGTGGCTGGACATAAAGTAATAATTTCGCCGCACCTAGTGTGTGTGTGACAATCATTGGTACTTTAACTTTTTAACTTTAATACAATACCATGTAAAAGTAAACCAATTAATTCATTCAGGGACAAGCGGTAAAAAAATGGATGGATCATTTAAGGTAGTTTTTGTAATCATTTTCTGACAGTTTCTTGACTGTGAACACACTGCTTTCTAGCAAACTCACGCCTACAAGCAGGCACACGCACGCGCACACACACCCGCACGCACACACGCGCACACTAACACGCACACACTCAGACTACTTCAAAAATTTCCCTTTGAGGTTAAAAACGTAAGCATTCAAGTGTCTCGAGGAGCTGTGTGATTGGCTCAAGTGATCACCTCACTGCATCGGGCCCAGTCGGTGACGTCACCACAGCCACCCGCAGCAGAAGTTGTGCAAGAAAATCCAGGTCTGATGCCACGTGTGTGTTTTTAAAAACACAATAATGCTGCACAGAGGTAATTAATATATTTTACAAATGATGGTGGGTTTAAAAGCAATCAATGACCTGCAAAAACACTGAAAAACACTTCCCCTTTTACAGCGATGAATTTGAGGCTTTAGCGATCTGCACGCTGATTGGCTGGTAGGCGGGCTTTAGTTGCTGGTGACGTCAACAGCAAGGCAGGCGCCAGCTTTGCGGAGATATTAATGTTGTCTCTTTTTGTTCTTGGTATGGTCGTTTTCTCAACATTTCTTTAATCGGTGGCAGTATTTTACAGCTACTAAAGAGATTTTAGACTTCTTTTTTTTTTTTAAAGAAAAATAATGTCCGCCTGTTTGGTCGTTCACCGCTGAGGAAGTGCTTCGTTGTGTTTGTGTCAGAAGGTAAGATTGTATTTTTAAACAATGTATCTATAATTGGCTTTCCACACACAGTAACGTATACGTTAACATACTTTAAACCATTATTTATTATCTTGTTATAACTTCCACCCATCCATCCATTTACTACCGCAAGTGTCCCTCTCTTGTATAAGTTATTCAATGAGTGTTTCAATTGGTAATATTTGATCATTTAACAAAGTCAACTAACTCTCTTCTCAAAAGTAGCACCAAGAAGAATGTATAAGTGTAAACATATAGTGTAAATGTGCATTTAAAAGTACAAATCTAAAAAAACAAAAACAAGCCATGAGTGTATGAAATGTCTTATTTTGAAAAATGTAATGTCTCCATTGTAAATAAAGAATGACTGCTTTCCCTATCCCTTGGCATTTACATTCCAAAAGCATTTCTCTCCTTACTGCCTCATCTGCTTCACAAGAATGTTTATTTTAAGACATCATAGCTGGTGTGCAGCTTTGAACTTGAGCCCCTTCTCAGGAAATGTGCACTTGATAATGTAAGAACCGGAAGGTTCCAGAGTTAGACTTGCTGCTGTGAAACATTTCGATAATGCTTCTTAGAATCAGCTCCTGGTGTCCTCCAAAGAAGGTGGCGACGATGGGTGTTAATACCAGTCTTTTGGAAAGTGATCCTAAACGGCGTCTGGTGTCAGCCGCGAGGATGAATGAAGGCTCTAAAAACTAGTTGATTGCCTTACCCGAGGGGCACAAGTTGCACATTCAAATCCCAGGTTAGTTCCATATAGTACGCATATTTGTTGTGTTTTCAGTGCGTATGTGGTCAATTCAGACGAGAAAAACACAGTAACCAGTGCTTAATCATGCATGACAACTTTTCCACATGCAGAAAAATAAACAAGACATTGTTTGAGTCTTGCTGTTTCATAATACCCCAAAACTGCCATTTCTTAACTGCCCTTTCCTTAGGTCTTATGTCAGTAACCTCTGACGATTGCTGAATAGACACACATAGTCTGTTAGAAACTTCCCAGAAGTGTCACCATTCAAAGAAAACATAACAGTAGCTTTCCTGGTGTCTCGTCAACACGTCTCTTGTATGACGTCCCTTTCATCATGCCACTCATGCCTTGTGAACTCAAGTGTCAGGCAAACGAGAAACAGTCAGGACATGATCCAATGAGGTCAAAGTGTCAAGTTCTGACCAGCGCCTCTGACCCATACCAGAGAACGGATTCGTGGAATAACCTCACGCCTCCACCTGGTTCCACTAAGTCGTAAACAACCCCCTTCATACTTGTTTTATCTCCCCTGCGGTCTCCTCCAGACCCGTCAGACCATGAACTACGTGGGCCAGCTGGCAGGTCAGGTCTTCGTACAGGTGAAGGAGCTGTACAGAGGCCTCAATCCGGCCACCTTGTCCGGCTGCATTGACGTTATTGTGGTGCGACAGCCCGATGGCTCCATGCAGTGCTCGCCCTTCCACGTCCGCTTTGGCAAGATGGGCGTCCTGCAGTCCAGAGAGAAAGTGGTAAGGAAAACGTTTCTATTTTTGGATCTTTTGTGGTTTTCTGATCCAGGTCTTGATTTTAAAGGTGGACATGGAGATCAATGGAGAGCCTGTGGATTTACATATGAAGCTCGGGGAGAATGGAGAGGCTTTCTTTGTTCAAGAAATGGAAAATGATCAGGTACACAAACCGCCATTACTATTAGCAGTGGTATATTCTAGGGGTGTAACCATACTTGCCAACCTTGAGACCTCCGATTTCGGGAGATGGGGGGTGGGGGTGGGGGGCATGGTCGGGGGTGGGGCGGGGGGCGTGGTTAAGATATATATATAAGAAATACTTGACTTTCAGTGAATTCTAGCTATATATATATTTATATATTTTATTACATATATATATGTAACCGGTGGTCTTTTCCTCTCTGCGTTGTGTGGCTTTTGTGAAAAACGACCGACACCATGGATTGCTCAGCTGCACTTTACTGATAAAACAGAACACAATTGTTGTCAATAAGTTTTTGACGTCGTCGAGTCCCTACACAAAATACAATACAGAACAAGAAAATGAACAGAAGTTCTTAACATGACATTATCTGTCGTCGCATGGACGCCTACCTCTCCCGTTATGGTGGACAAAAGGGAAGTTGGAAGGCGTGTCCAACGCATATATAAAGACAGGTGTCACCGTAATCATTGCAGTAGGAGGGACAACGAGACAATGGTTCCACATTGACAAAACATCAAACAATATTCAGGTATTTACATGTAACTTACATATTTTGTGTAATTATAACAATAGTAAAGCATTATAAAATACATTATTTACAAGACATAATGGACCCTGTTACATATATATATATATATATATATATATATATACATATATATATATATATATATATATATATATATATATATATATATATATATATATATATATATATATATATATATATATATATATATATATATATATATAAATAAAATAAATACTTGAATTTCAGTGTTCATTTATTTACACATATACACACACATAACACTCATCTACTCATTGTTGAGTTAAGGGTTGAATTGTCCATCCTTGTTCTATTCTCTGTCACTATTTCAGAACACACACATTATACAAATATACATTATAAAATCAATAAGAAAACGGGAGCTCTAATTTGAGAGTCTGAATTAGAATCAGAAGTTCCTATATAAACATTGCGCACTCACGTCGCCTTTTTGTATTGATTACTGCAGCTGTGCACTGGATTCATTCACAAATACAAACTACAACTCACAAACACTTTAGAGTTAGGCTCCACCATCAGAATGTGTACTTAAACTTATAAAGATCACATGGATATTATTCATTGAGTTGATTCACCAAAACTAGCCTGTTATACAGGAGGAAAAAGCACACAGGACGTTTCAATTGTTCACAGACTGGTCACGCTCAACAGAATGACAAGACACTTCCGGTCTGCAGGTGATAGCATTCAATTCGGAAGAAACGCCCTACTGCCCCCTACTGACCAATGTGAATACTGATAAATGTGTAATGACAGCTCCAAAAACGAATTCAAACCACAAAATAAAATAAATAAATCAACACAAAAATGTGACACATTATGGGTGGGTCACATATGCATGTACAGTAGATGGCAGTATTGTCCTGTTTAAAAGTGTCACAACATTGCTGTTTACGGCAGACGAACTGCTTTACGGTAGACGAAAACTTGACTGCTGTTGTTGTGTGTTGTTACCGCGCTGGGAGGACGTTAATGAAACTGCCTAACAATAAACCCACATAAGAAACCAATAACGCGCCCTCGATCATTAGCTGTTTATATTGTGGGAAAGTGGACGTGTGAACAGGCTGTCAACAGTCACTCAGGTTCGCATGGAGCTGGAGGGGGCGTGGCCTCCAGCTCCGCCTGAATTTCGGGAGATTTTCGGGAGAAAATTTGTCCCGGGAGGTTTTCGGGAGAGGCGCTGAATTTCGGGAGTCTCCCGGAAAATCCGGGAGGGTTGGCAAGTATGGGTGTAACGGTACATGTATTTGGATTTTTTTAGTGCGAAACATAATGGTACACAGGTGAGTTCCCACACGGACAGGACGCGTAGCTCCCTCGTGTTATAGTTACACGTTTACGCCGTAAACAAATACAGTGCAGTCTAGCAGGAGTCATGATAGCAGTAACACAGTGACAAAAGCATGCAGGACACGTTGGGAAGGAGACGGAGAAGCCAGAGCTGGAAAACCTCAGTCCAGGGGTGTCAAACGTACGGCCTGCGGGCCAGATCAAGCCCGCAAACAGGTTTTTTCCGGCCCGCGTGATGAGTTTGCCAAGTATAAAAATGAGCAGCTTTTTTTTTTTAACTAAATAAACTGCTGTTCTTAATGTGTCCACTGGATGTCACGATAGCAATTCTGTTAGGCAAGCAAACTGTTTATACCGGGGCCAAGCAAAGGTACACAGTTAAGGGTGACTGTGGCTCCTCCTCCTCGACCCACATGAAACTTAAAACCTGACGTTTTATGTCTTCTGCTTTGAACACATCATCATTTGGCACCCTTACTCCCCCAAAATGTCTCTGTCAAACACAAGACAAGTGAACTTAACCACGCTATACTGTTGGATAAGCTCTGAGCCATCGGATTTAACAAGACCTCATCGAGCTGGATGCAATCTTACTTGGAGGGGAGGGAGCAGGTGGTAGAGGTGAACGGCACCGTGTCCCCCCCACCCCTCTCGGTGAGCTGTGGAGTCCCCCAAGGCAGTGTATTGGGGCCTTTACTGTTCCTAATATACATAAACGACTTGTCATCGGCATGCGACTGTGAATTGTTCTTGTTTGCGGAGGACTCGGCCTTGCTGGTATCAGACAAGGACAAGTCACAGGTGGAGAAAATCCTCAGTGCTGAACTCTGTAGAACATGCACCTGGCTAGCTGACAACAAGCTACCCATACACTTGGGTAAAACGGAATCCATCCTATTTGGGTCCCACATCAACCTTAAGAAAGTCAATGACTTCACTATAAAAGTGGGTGACATTGTTATCACCAGGAAAGATGAGGTCACCTACCTAGGTTCCATTCTAGAGGCTAATCTTTCCTGTGATAAAATGGCAACCAAGGTAATCAAAAAGGTCAACCAACGAACGAGATTTCTCTATAGAATCTCCTCTCTGGTCAACAAAAGCACCATGAGGATTCTGGCGGGAACTCTCGTTCAACTCTTTTTCGATTACGCATGCACCTCCTGGTACCCTAGCACCTCCAAAACCCTCAAATCTAAACTCCAAACATCCCAGAACAAGCTAGTCAGATTACTTCTAGACCTCCACCCCAGATCCCACCTCACTCCTACCCACTTCTCCAAAGTGGGCTGGCTCAGGGTGGAGGACAGAGTAAAACAACTTGCACTGAGCCTAGTCTATAAAATCCGCTACACCTCCCTGATACCGAAGTACATGTCAAACTACTTCCTTAACGTAAATGACCGCCATAACCACAACACCAGGGGGAGCTCCACCAACCACGTTAAACCCAGATTCCGAACTAACAAAGGTCTTAACTCATTCTCTTTCTATGCCACATCAATGTGGAATGCGCTCCCAACAGGTATAAAAGAAATTGCATCTCTATCCTCCTTCAAAACCGCAATAAAAGTTCACCTCCAGGCAGCTACAACCCTAAACTAACACCCTCCCCTGATTGTTACTAATCAAATGTAAACAATCAAATGCAGATACTTTTTCTTATGCCTTCTGATCTCTCTCTCTCTCTCTCTCTCTCTCTCTCTCTCTCTCTCTCTCTCTCTCTCTCTCTCTCTCTCTCTGCCCACTACTTGTTGTCCATATCCTACCAAGTCAGACCTACACTGTTCCAATATCCATTTCTCTGTTCTCAATTGTTGATGACTGATGATAACAACCAAACCCAACCCCCCCGCCACTCTCCACACCCCGGATTGTAAATAATGTAAATAATTCAATGTGATGATCTTGCGTGATGACTGTATTATGATGATAGTATATATCTGATAGTATATATCTGTATCATGAATCAATTTAAGTGGACCCTGACTTAAACAAGATGAAAAACTTATTCGGGTGTTACCATTTAGTGGTCAATTGTACGGAATATGTACTTCACTGTGCAACCTACTAATAAAAGTCTCAATCAATCAAAAACTTAACCCTTTTGAATAGTTTTCACCTCTGTTTCTTACGGTTGGTTGAGTTAGGACTGGATTGATACGTGGACATGACATCGGAGGTATTTGATACCTAGAAGAGATTATATGTTGTGTTTTTTGTTCAATCCCAGTCTGTGATTTAAAGTTTAATCCTGGCTTTGTAGATACACCGCAACACCGAAAGGGACAAGTGGTAGTCTAAGCTCATGGTGTTTTTGAAGCTGCACCAATTTCCTCAGAATTTTCAACAAACTTGAAGTGTTTTGTCCAGAGGATTAGTTGTGATGTGTACGTTTTCATAATGTGATTGTTCTTTGGCTCTTTGGCCAAAGTAAAACAAAGAAAACAACCTGGAGTTGTCTCTATTTTGAATTTATCATGCCATGATTTTACCATTACGGCCCACTTGGGAATAGATTTTCCTCCGTGTGGCCCCTGAGCTACAATGAGTTTGACACCCCTGCCTTAGTCTGTCGTTAAAAATGTTTATACTTCGCCTTCCTGGTGAACTACGTAAAGAACAAAGACAATTTGAAAGCTTTGGTCAGTGTATTTGGTCATTGAATTTTATTTTAATGAATGCGGATTGAAAAACAAATTATTTGAACTTCATTTTAAAATACAAAACATTTAATTGAAAAACAAAGTTATTTTTGTCTGCGTCAAAGAGCAATAACTCAATCTAACACTTAGATCTTCATTCTATATTTCATGTTACTAAAATTAAAATCACCAGTCAGCAGAAACAAAAAAAATGAACAAAAAAATAGATGTGTTTTTTTCATATTCCGACACCGATATTGGAAGTAGCTTTCTAAAGACAAGACCGTGGACTGGCCTGTAAAAACAGTGTGGTGATGTATCCTGGGTCAGAAAGACCAGATGATCATGGATCAATATGTCTTTTTTAGTGCTGTTGAATGATTTAAAAAAACAAAAAAACAGATTAGTTATACTTTTCAATTTGGATCAATCATAATTCATCACAGTTAAATGATTTGCTTGCAGAATTTCAATACATTTTTATAAGACACCATATTTTGACACACATTTAGTTTTATTCTCAGAGTCTCTTATACAAACCTTTTTTAAATTATTTACTTTACCGCGAGTCATTGATTTGCTCAGCACCTGGAGACAGTATAGTAAGGATTAAGTGCACATCTTGAAAGTCTTTGCAATAATATAGCAAACAATGTATTTATGTACACTAATAGATATTGTAGTAAACACACACATAAAAAACTTAACATTGTGCACTATCTACATCTGCATTTATTATTTCCTAACCGGGTGCTTAAACAAACAAGCGTATTTGATGGGTCAAATGCAGAGGACAAATTTCACCACACCTAGTGTGTGTGTGAGACAATTATTGGTACTTTAACTTTAACTTTAACATTTTGCAGATAACGATTCTGATCTATTTTTTGTACAGGTAGTTGGGATTACTTACTGGGGTCCAACGGTCTCCGGTAAGCAACAGAAATTCAGCATCAGCCAGTAGTTGCAACTTGTTGTCCTTGTTAGTGCAGTACAGTTCGTTTATCCTTGTTGCACCTCGAAGGTAGTTTGTACGGCGGGTCACCTTTTGGGATATGCATGACTTGTTCTAGTTTTCACCGATGTTAAGTGGCCAACATGAGGTGGCTGTCTATTTTGCAAAGACATTGTTTGACTTACCTGTGGTACTTTTGTTGACAACATTTCATTTACACATTACCATTGACGTGGGTAAACTCTGGCAGCGTTTTGTCGTCCTCTGCTTGTTGTCGATGTAGCGTTCTCGCTCGCGGCACCCTAAAGTACGTGTTTTGCTTTAAGATGGTAATTTAAACTTGTTGTGCACCGATGAGAAGAAAGTTTGTCCTTGCAATACCAACACATTACCTTTGTTGTATCCAAAGTTTTGTTGGAGTGTGTTTTGAAGCGAAATTGGCTGCCGAGCACACTGCTTGGACTGTCATAACTCATATTCTAACTGGAGTGTAGCCTGATCACTGACCGTGTAATAAGGTGTGCTGCCTTTCGGGTTAAGGTGCAGTCAAAACAAATAGTGCGATTAATCTTCAGTCATTTATGGTAATTAGAGATGTCCGATAATAGCTTTTTTGCCGATATCTGATATTCCGATATTGTCCAACTCTTAATTACCGATTCCGATATCAACCGATACCGATATATACAGTCGTGGAATTAACACATTATTATGCCTAATTTTGTTGTGATGCCCCGATGGATGCATTAAACAATGTAACAAGGTTTTCCAAAATAAATAAACTCAAGTTATGGAAAAAATGGCAACATGGCACTGCCATATTTATTATTGAAGTCACAAAGTACATAATTTTTTTTTAACATGCCTCAAAACAGCAGCTTGGAATTTGGGACATGCTCTCCCTGAGAGAGCATGAGGAGGTTGAGGTGGGCGAGGTTTGGGGCGGGGGGGGTTTGGCAGGGGGTGGCGGGAGGGTGTATATTGTAGCGTCCCGGAAGAGTTAGTGCTGCAAGGGGTTCTGGGTATTTGTTCTGTTGTGTTTATGTTGTGTTACAGTGCGGATGTTCTCCCGAAATGTGTTTGTCATTCTTGTTTGGTGTGGGTTCACAGTGTGGCGCATATTTGTAACAGTGTTAAAGTTGTTCATACGGCCACCCTCAGTGTGACCTGTATGGCTGTTGACCAAGTATGCATTGCATTCACTTGTGTGTGTGAAAAGCCGTAGATATTTTGTGACTGGGCCGGCACGCAGAGGAAGTTCCTTTAAGGTTTATTGGCGCTCTGTACCTCTCCCTACGTTCGTGTACACAGCGGCGTTTTAAAAAGTCATAAATTTTAGTTTTTGAAACCAATACCGATAATTTTGAAACCGATACCGATAATTTCCGATATTACATTTTAAAGCATTTATCGGCCGATAATATCGGCAGTCCGATATTATCAGCAGTCCGATATTATCGGACGTCCCTAATGATAACGCAATAATTTTTGTTATTAATCACTTGCGTTAACGCCTTTAACGTTGACATTCCTAGTTTTCATATATAAACACAGCATACAGCACCACAGTGTTTTTGTCTGTCTTGAAACAGCAATTTCCGATTGCAGTGTCGAAGTATAAGAATACATTTGTTTGGACTGTTTTTTTTCATTTCTGCTGACTGGTGGTTTATTTATTTTTCAATATGAAATATACAATTTAAATCTAACCATTTATTAGATTTAGTTGACAATGGAAAAAGAAGACCGCTTTGTTTATCAATGTATTTTTTTTTGTTTCAAAATAAAATAATTTCAATTCCAATTCATGAAACAAAAATGTAATGACCGAAACATTTACTGACCAAACCTGTAACCATGGTTCAATACATTTAATTTGTATAAAATAATTAAGGCTGTTTACACAAAAGTGAAATAGTGTTATGTTTTGCATTTTGGTTCCTTTACTGTACTTAAAATGAACCCTAAAACCAAGGTACGTACCAAACCCTGATTAAGACATACTGTTAACACCCCCTTCTCAATTGCAGGCCTTTATTTAATTAAGATGTTTATTTGTGTGGAGGCTTTTATTCCTACAGTACCAATGTGAGTGTACGGTCCATGCAGGGGAAAATAGCAAGTGTCAGTTTGTGTTCAAATGTACTCGATTGTCTGGGGCTCAGCGTTATTAGAGTGGGTGCCACATTTTGGATTTATATGGTTATTTGTTAAAGTATACACTGAATGACGCTGAGAGCTGTTTTTAATATTGTGCTTCGTCGTGTAGCCAAAGAAACAAAAATGGTGGTGGGAGGGTTTCCAGTTGTCTCATACGCAGCCTTTTGTCACCATATGACACGCAAAGAAAAGATGATTTGAAATTAAAAACACTTTGCAGTGCTGACTTGTAGTTCTGAATATTTGACACGATGGAGGAAAAAATAGTTTAAGTTGTGTGCGTAGTTGGCGTAACTGTCAGGAATTTCCTCTTTCCATTTTAGCGCAACAGTGTTCCTCTGTTTACCACAGGGCTAGACGCAGAGCTTACTAACCTATATTCAAGGCTTACATATTTAAATCTTGGCCGTCTTTATTCCCGCTTTTCATGCCTTGCGCCAAACAGAATTTGGTTCATGGAAAACTATGAAAGAAGTCGTTGTTCCCTCTTCTTGGAATTTGTATTTTCCATCATCCACGTTCCCTTTTGGGGTTAGGGCATAATGTCTTTATGAGCACGTATCTATGTGTGGAGCTTTAAAGAAATAAACAAGCCGTAAACTGCTGTGGGGGCCAGCATTAACAAGGGAAGCGGATGATTTATTTCAACCTCTGTCAGATTCCTGAGACTTGGGAAAAGAATCAGAGCAGAGGGGGTTCTTTTCTTGGAACTATTTTCTTGGCAGAGGGAAGTTAAAACGTGACCTCTATTCTCAAAACGCTTGTTCTCTTTTTTCAGCTTCATGTACACACATGCAGAAACTCCTGGAAAGTTCTCTAGTTTCTCAGAGGGAAGTGTAATTCAATATGTTCCTTTTACAGAACTGAAAAATGGGTTTTTAGTTCTGCCTGCTGTCAGAGACACGAGGAAAAGAAGGCACATGTTAATCATGACCCTAAAGACCCTAAATATGCAAATAAAACCAAGGTAACATACAAAAACAGCTGGAAATTCCAGTGCGAATGGCGAGAGAAGTTGCTATTAAGCTGTAACGTGTGTTTATTATATCACAGCTTATCATAACAATCCCCAGATTCAAAGAAAAACAAAGTTACATGCAAAAACAGAACCCAAATTTGCAGGAATTGTTTTTGAATGGTGAGAAATGCTGTCAGCGAGCAAATAAATCGCTATACCACTTATTTATAGGGTTGTCAAAAGTATAAATACATAATACCTACATCGATACCTACTTTTTTCAGTATCATACACTTTTTGCTTGGTGAGCGATATCCATTCTCAGCACTTGCGCAATGAGTCAGCACCAAAGCAGAAGAGCGCCTGCTCTCTAAAAAATATACATATTTACTTATTCGTAAAAACCTGGCACGGATGCAAATTTGGCGCTTCCGGTTCGCCCTCGCTCATGCACAAATGATAATGGAACTGCCAGAGATCCGCCACCACAAGCCCATTGTGCATTATCACAGCATGCAGAAAACCTCCAGAAGCATGCAACCTAACATTTATTTTTTATAAGTGCTAAGAAAACAGTTTGGAGACAGTCTTCCATCGTTTGGAAACTGTCTGAACACTACTAAATTAGAACCAGAAAGGCAAAGTGGGGCCTGGGGCCATTTGCTAAACACAGCTTATTTTTTTTATGAGGCCGTGGCACATTGTAGCAATAAAATAAACAAAATAATAATAGTTGATAATCGATAATAGAGCATATAATGTAATGAGAGAAGGATTCAATTGTGATACTATCAACAAATATATATGTATATACTGTATATATTTGAGCCTTTGTATTAGCCTATTTCATTACAAATTACATGATGATGTCACACTACCGCCATATTGAAATAATATCAAACAATATTGTTTGTTTTATATAGTGTACTTGAACGCTCCGCGCCACTGCTGTTCTTTTTAGAATGTAAAATAGTAAATTATTGTTGTTATTTGTGACCATATATAAAAGTACAGAATTGTTTGTTTTGATGTACTGAGTGGCCATAGACCTTCGCTGTTCATTTTGCAGCTGCTAATTATGTGCAAAAATATGTTAAAGCACAGGGATCTTAAACACTTGACAGTTCAATAAAGTAGTGAATTTAAACGCACAAAGGGGTTATTTTTTTTGTTTTATCGTGGTATCAAATAAGTATTGAGAATCATGGAAATTCATCGGTATCGACTATTGAAATTCTGGTATTGTTACAACCCTACTGATTTATACATCACAGCATATCATAACAGTCCCTAATTTCCCAACCTTTATTGAGCATAGGCACATATTATTTTACATTAGAAAAATCTCACGCTGCACTGCCAGGTAAATATGCAGGTAAATTATGTACATCCCGCTATCTAGTGGAAACACATTTAATTGTTCTGCTTGTCACTATTAGTGCTAGCATAGATGAACAAAGATACATTATTTCAGGAAAATAAATACTTGTTCAATTGGATCATTTCCCAGATCAGGTTTCATGTGCCGCAGCACTTTGGTTGGGAATCACTGATCTGACCTATTAACTGCCAACAGGAAGTGGTTCCCTCCTACTTGGCGACCTCTCCCATCCCGACGGAGAATATGGTTCTGATGAGCTCGTCTCTGATGGCCAAGAATTCTGGGCCTCAGGTACAGACCTTGGGCTCCGCGGGGAGCGGCGGAGAGACTTGCACGGCGGCGACGATGATAAAGAAGAGAAGGAAGAGGAGGAGGAAAGCCAGGGCAGACACCATGAAGAGGGAGGAAAGCGGCGACTATTCGGAGGATGAGGACATGTTCACCATTGACATCAGCTCTGATGAGGAGATGGAGATCAACAGGTGAGCAAGAAGAACAAGGAAATGTATTGTACTGCTTGGTGGAGTCATTGGAGCCTTTGCTGTGTACAAGGCTTACTCCAGCTGCGCTCAACAAATCTGATAAAGCCGAGAATACACATGGAAAACATCAGCACGTGATTACTTCCTCTCAAAAATGTAAAGTGTGTCACACAAGTATTGGTTGGGCCAACAACAGTCCAGCATGTGCAGAATGTGGGTCAGGCATGCAGCATCTATTCTCCCACATACTGTATGCTGCTCTCAGAATGCAAGCCTAGTAATATATCATCGCTTTATGAGCTGGCACTCGTGTTGTCTTACAATTCTTGACCTCATTTCAGGCTGAAACAACCCAGATATTTGATTATGTAGTTTCCAAAATGTAAACACTGACGTTATTTTTACTGTTAGGGAAAGAGAAAAAGTCTAAACTCGTATCTTAATTGTCATAGACTGGAATGTTGCTACATGTTTTGAAAACATGTTGTTGGGCTATAAGTTTCAGCTTGGACAGCTATTTAGGAAAAACATGTCATAGATAAACGACCAGATGAGGGTAACTCCCAGTACGGTGCTGAAGCTATAGTGGCCATATACAGTTAGCTTCTATAGCAGGGGTGCCCAAAGTGCGGCACAGGGGCCATCTGTGGCCTGTGGCCCTAGATACATTACAAAAAACAAAAAAAAACAGCAAAAAAATTGGAAAAACAGCAAGAAACACAATGAGAAAAAGCCAAAATGTATAAAATATAAAAAAGGAGTTGATGCAGAGGTAGGTCTTGATTTTGTTTTTTGGCTGAGACTACGGATTTGGGGCTCGAAAAGGTTGGTGACCACTGAAATAGAGTAAGATTTGGGAACAGAAACATTGCTGTCAACAGATCATACAGACGCTATATCAACCCTGTGCACTCAGCGCAGACATCATCACGTGTACACAGCATCGTCGGTTTCGCAACATGCTGGCTTAGCTGCTACCAAAACAATTAGCCCGTCACGCAGATTTCCTTTCAACAACTAAAGATACAAACTTGATAGTAAATAATAAATTAACCTGTGTGTGACTGTATATTTATCAATTTATTGTGCTATTGACAGTTTAACAATATCAGCACACTATTTATGTAAAACTGCACATTCTGGAGTGGCCTTTTATTGCAGGCAGCCTATGGCACACCTGTGCAATAATCATGCTGTTTAATCAGCATCTTGATATGCCACACCTGTGAGGTGGAATGGACTATCTTGGCAAAGAAGAAATGCTCACTAACACAGATTTAGACAGATTTGTGAACAATATTTGAGAGGAATAGGTCTTTTGTTTATATAGTAAAAGTTTTAGATCTTTGAGTTCAACTCATGAGAAATGGTAGCAAAAACAAAAGTGTGCGTTTATATTTTTGTTCAGTATATTATTGCTGGTCAGCAGACTATTGCAGCTATATTTTATGCTTCCACAGCCAATGATCAGACTCACGATAGTAAACGTCACCTGTACAAACTTCCAACTTTGTCTCTTCTTTATAAAACACACAGTGCTCAAAATACTTTGGAAAGTTAGCGTCCTCTTGACATGCGGGTAAAGGTAGCAAACAGCCTCTTTTTTGGGGGTCCCACTGAATTTTCCATAGGCTGATACAAATCGCCATTTGTGGGTTCTGGGGACTCACTACATTGGAAACCTATCAGCATCACTGGTCATTCTGGCATGTGTATAAGTAGCATTATGATCAGTAATATAATTGCATGTGATTAGATGTCAGTCATGTTATGTGGAGCTCAGTACATGGCATGACGTAGTAAGACTTGACTATAAAAAACTGGGACAGGGATGTTTAATTGAGGATTGCATTGAGGCTTATGATAGGACTGTGTTTAAAAGTATGAGTGCACGTGTGTTACTGTGCACATTCTTTCAGTATTAATAGTAAAATTGTGTTATTTAGGACATTTCATATCGTTCCACATTTTTTTCTGTGCTACAAAAATGTTTCTGTATTACTAAATCTTTTCATTTAGTAGCACCTGTGCTTGTAGTGACAAAGCTAAGCGTACAGCTCTGATATTAGGGTTTCGTCTGTGACAGAAAGGGTAAGCCCTCTTGTTTCATGCTACTTCATCACATAGCTGTTTTGATGCAGTAAACATACTACACTAAGATGCACTACATTACATCACAGTTATTACACAGATAATAAACTATAAAACGCGAACGTCACACAGTATTCAGAAGCTACAATATGTAAATTAGTTGTGTTAATTGGTCATCATGATAAGCGATTTTAAATTAAAAAAAATATATAAACAGCATTCTAAACCATCTAATGTAAATTTTGAAAGTAGATTAGCTGTCTAATTAGTCATGAAATTTTTTATTAAGAACATTCAAAACATGGTCGAATACACCTGCAGTGTTGGTAATTAATTACAGTACCATGAAAACAAATAATGCTTGTAATCACTTATTCACATTGATTCATGTGCTTTCTGCCTAGCGTTCTTTTAATAACACTCGGTTTCAAATGTGGTTGGGACTAGAGATGTGCCGATACCGATCATCCATTCATGAGATTGGCTGATATCAGTACTGATACCAATCACATTTATGAACTGTATACAGGTAAAAGCCAGTAAATTAGAATATTTTGAAAAACTTGATTTATTTCAGTAATTGCATTCAAAAGGTGTAACTTGTACATTATATTTATTCATTGCACACAGACTGATGCATTCAAATGTTTATTTAATTTAATTTTGATGATTTGAAGTGGCAACAAATGAAAATCCAAAATTCCGTGTGTCACAAAATTAGAATATTACTTAAGGCTAATACAAAAAAGGGATTTTTAGAAATGTTGGCCAACTGAAAAGTATGAAAATGAAAAATATGAGCATGTACAATACTCAATACTTGGTTGGAGCTCCTTTTGCCTCAATTACTGCGTTAATGCGGCGTGGCATGGAGTCGATGAGTTTCTTTTTTTTTTTTTTTTTTTTTTTTTTTTATATGTCCTGTCCAGCTTCTCAGGCAAATCATATAGTTGATGTAGATGCCCATGTCGGCTGTTCAGATTTACTTTACAAAAGAGAAGTGTAGGATACTTCTCTTGTTGCCTTATTTGTATTTGACTTTATTAAATGTATTTATATTATCATTTAGTGCAGCCGGGCCGGAGCAGGAGGGGATAGAAAGAGAAAAAAAAAGAAGACAGAGGGGGGAATTGTGGGGACAAGAGGGGGATTAGACAGAGAGACAAAAACAACAACAGCAAACAACAACAACAACAACATCAGCAAATATGACATGTACAAATATGATGGTAAAAGTAATAGCAAATAAGCAGTTAGCGAAAAATAAAAAATAATACAGAAATGACAATGAGCATTATTACACTACAAATGGATCAATACAAATACCAATAGAAATAGCGCTATTGATAATGAACAATAGCACCAGCAGATGACATGGCACCCCAAACCATCACCCAACCATGCAAATTTTGCATTTCCTTTGGAAATCGAGGTCCCAGAGTCTGGAGGAAGACAGGAGAGGCACAGGATCCACGTTGCCTGAAGTCTAGTGTAAAGTTTCCACCATCAGTGATGGTTTGGGGTGCCATGTCATCTGCTGGTGTCGGTCCACTCTGTTTCCTGAGATCCAGGGTCAACGCAGCCGTCTACCAGCAAGTTTTAGAGCACTTCATGCTTCCTGCTGCTGACCTGCTCTATGGAGATGGAGATTTCAAGTTCCAACAGGACTTGGCGCCTGCACACAGCGCAAAATCTACCCGTGCCTGGTTTACGGACCATGGTATTTCTGTTCTAAATTGGCCCGCCAACTCCCCTGACCTTAGCCCCATAGAAAATCTGTGGGGTATTGTGAAAAGGAAGATGCAGAATGCCAGACCCAAAAACGCAGAAGAGTTGAAGGCCACTATCAGAGCAACCTGGGCTCTCATAACACCTGAGCAGTGCCAGAAACTCATCGACTCCATGCCACGCCGCATTAACGCAGTAATTGAGGCAAAAGGAGCTCCAACCAAGTATTGAGTATTGTACATGCTCATATTTTTCATTTTCATACTTTTCAGTTGGCCAACATTTCTAAAAATCCCTTTTTTGTATTAGCCTTAAGTAATATTCTAATTTTGTGACACACGGAATTTTGGATTTTCATTTGTTGCCACTTCAAATCATCAAAATTAAATGAAATAAACATTTGAATGCATCAGTCTGTGTGCAATGAATAAATATAATGTACAAGTTACACCTTTTGAATGCAATTACTGAAATAAATCAAGTTTTTCAAAATATTCTAATTTACTGGCTTTTACCTGTATATATATATCCATCCATCCATTTTCTACCGCTTATTCCCTTCGGGGTCGCGGGGATATATATATATATATATATATATATATATATATATATATACAGTGTTGGGTTAGTTACTGAAAACCAGTAACTAGTTACAGTTACTAGTTACTTTATTTCAAAAGTAACTCAGTTACTAACTCAGTTACTTACACCAAAAAGTAATGCGTTACTGTGAAAAGTAACTATTTAGTTACTTCTTTTTTTCTTTTTTTTTTTTAAAAGCTCCCATTAATGCCCTTTTTGCCTTCATTTCAGTACTGTTATTGCACTGGAGAATAATAAAATCTGTTGATCAACTTGACATGCATTTTTATTTTCCTTTTAACATAATTAATGAAAAACAGTGCAACATAAAAAGGCATTCCTCCTTTCTTTAAACTTGGACCAATGACCATTAATAAAAAACAAGTTTAAGTGCAACATAAGAAGAAACATCATCTTCGTTGAAACATAGGTAGTGAAATAAAGCCTGACATCTGGAGTGATGCTGCTGTCTTCCACACTTGGAGCCATGGATTGTAGAATACTTGTTTTCAGTGGCAGGATCATTGACACAGATGGTGAAGTTTCAGTGCTCAGTAGAGATGGAACACTTTTGAGGGGTTTAAGCACCTAGAGGACCTCATCTGCCACTCTCACATCATCATCAGACAGGGTGACATTTGTCTTCAGGGTGTTGTGGGTCAATGCAGAGTATATAGCTGCCTGCTGCTCCAACATATCATAAGTGGAGTTCCACCTCGTTGGGACATCATGTATGAGCAGGCAGCTTTAGCATTTCTTGCTTTGTCTTAAGCACATGAGCAGCTGTTGTGCTTGGGTGGAAGTAGGAAACCTTCCTGATCCTCCCAAAGAGGCGCTCCATCCTATTGACTGAGATTCCCTTCTGTGATGCCAAATTCACTACATGTGCAAAGCACCTATCTGTGGTCCCAGTCCTGCCTCATTCTCTGTAATTATTTGATTTTTGGCATTATCACGTGTGACTGGGATATCTTTATCTTCCATTCCTCCACTGCTTGTGTCAGTACCTGCGCAAATGTGACTCTCGTAGAGGGGGCGTGTCTTCTCATCTCCCAGTCTGCTGTGATGAAGTGAGCGCTTATAGTTCCGCTGGACGTCCACCCGTCTGTCATGAGCGCAACAGCTGATGCTCGGGATAGTTCATCCACAACTTTTTTCTTCTCCTGCTCATAAAGATCTGGCACAATCTTATTGCTGAAGTGGGTGCGCGACGGGATGTCGTAACGTGGTTCAAGCACGTTCAGCATGTGTTTAAAACCCTCGTTTTGCACAACCGAGTCTGCACTTATAAACACACCGATTAAATGGCGCGGGGCGTTCAAGCTCCTCCGTTACTCCGCTCGCCATGACCACGCTGTGTGTGGACTGAAAGTGCCAACAACTCTTTTTTTTTTGTTTCATGTATCAAACCGCGGATCAGTTGTGTGCCTCACCACACCCACACACACACACACACATAGACCGCGCCTCTTTTCTTCTCTCCGGCTTGTGACAGAGGAAGATTCAGAAGAACGACACCGCAGCGCTTCTGTTTCTAGCCGATACTACATCAAAAGTAACGTAAAATAACGCAGTAACGCATCATGTAGTAACGGTAACTAAATTACTGAATAAAAAAAATAACGCGTTAGATTACTAGTTACCGCCGAAACTAACGGCGTTACAGTAACGCGTTAGTCCCAACACTGTATATATATATATATATATATATATATATATATATATATATATGAAATACTTGACTTGGTGAATTCTAGCTGTAAATATACTCCTCCCCTCTTAACCACGCCCCCGACCACGCCTCCGCCCCAACCACGCCCCCCGCAACCACCCCCCAGCCCCCACCTCCCGAAATTGGAGGTCTCAAGGTTGGCAAGTATGAACACGGGCATGTCTGGATGACTCGCCTCCATCTTTCCAGTGGTTAGTTACGGTTGTCTGCGATGAGGTTGCGACTTGTCCAGGGTGTACGCCGCCTTCCGCCCGATTGTAGCTGAGATAGGCTCCAGTGCCCCCCGCTACCCCAAAGGGAATAAGCGGTAGAAAATGGATGGATGGAGTTACGATTGTTATTAAGCTGGCTGTGGCACGTTCTTTCTGTCACTTCCTGTGTGGGGCGCGGTCTTTCTGACTTCACTTCCTCTCCGAACTCAGTTTGTAAACGATCAATGAGTCCATACAGAGCTAAGAGCCGGAGATTCAAGAAATACACGGTGCACTTACCCGTGTAAAAAATTGTCCGAGGAGGAGGACCTTAAACGATGGATTAGTGTGGCTGAAACGGGGCTTAGGCTAAATAATTATTCGTTTAAGGGGTTATCCGGCTTAGTGTAGACATAGCCTTAGATTGGACAGCTGTAGTCTAAGGGCCTGGTGCAGGATCCATGGTCATTATCCTCTACAAGAGGGGACATGCCCAGACAAGGATGGTTTTTCTTTACTCATGTGCAAAAAAAAGTTGTTAAGATACAATGACGTGAGATGCAAGAAGTGACAAGAGTGAAGCCATCCTTGTCTGGGCATGTCCCCTCTTGTGGAGGATAATACATGTAATGTACATTCAGCATTCCTATGAACATGGACTAAGGGAGCGATACATCAAATTGTATTTAGCACTGTGTCTGCATTTGTTTCAGGATATCGCACAGGGATGTCTTAGAGGCCGGGCCGACCAGTGGTTCTTTCAAACCATCCGGCGTCTACGCTCGCTCCGATGGCGATTGGAGTCCCATCCAGAGGTGCCTTACTCACTCGCATTAAAATAAGATAATAATTAAGTTGTCAAAAAAACGTTAATAAAGCTGCTTTTTCCCAGTCCTGGAAGCTCCCGTCCCACATCCCCTAAGAGTGACTCTGAGCTGGTGATCAAGCCGTCCAGCACAGTCAGTCAGGATGCAGCCATGCACTGGGCGTGGGGTGAGCTGCCCCAGGCTGCTACTGTAAGCATCTTATTTATACCTCCTGTGAATTAATGATTCATCTCCTTCACGGAACATGAAGCCCATCAGCAATATCCTCTTCCCTTCCTAGCCGTCCTTTCTCTCAATGAAATCCAAGCCGCCGCCACCATCCCCGCCGCCTACCTGTTCCATGTCCATCCCCGTATCGGAGAGCACGCACTTCAGAGTGATTACCCACGAGGACGCGCTGGCGATGGAGACCGACTCCGTGAGGATGGAGACTCAACCCATTACTGCAGAGCCTCAGGAGAGCGTGGCGTCCCGTATGATGTCAGAAATGGAGGAGACAACATCCCGTCCACCTGGAAAGACAGACTCACCATCTAAGAAAAAAGGTAACATTAAAAAAGTGTTGACCAATCGATACATTATATTGAAAATCTGTATTTTGGTAGACAAACGGAGTCGACATCTTGGCGCTGATGGAGTCTACCTGGATGACATCACGGATCTGGAGCCTGAAGTGGCCGCCTTGTATTTCCCAAAGAGGTATTGCTGAACACTTTTATGTCTATGCGTTCTCTTTTTTTACACTTTTCATTCACTTTTTTTTTTTCTCACAGTGATGGAGGCGGGGCGTTGAGGAGCATCTCAGATCCGGGCCTCCACAGCACCAGTCACTCGCCGCAGTCGCACAGCTCGGGAGGAGACAGCGGAGTGGATAGCTACAACGACCCCGTGAACGACTTGCCGTCCATCGGCATCTCGCTGTGCGGCGGCCTCAGCGACAACAAGGAGATCACCAACGGTAGGGAAGAGAGAGTGACCTAAAAAGAGTGTCCACAGTAGGGATGGGTACCTTTCACATTTGAATCTACATGGTACCAATTTCCGAAACCTGGCACTCGATATCGGTACTTTACGGTACCAATTTTTGGTACTTTTGTGTATGTTACTGTGTTAATAAATGTTAATTGTTTAATAATAAAATAACAAATTGTAATGTAAGATTTAAAAATGAGCCGATTATAACTGCTGTCCAGTTTTATATATTTATTTGTTAAGTTAAGTTAAAGTACCAATGATTGTCACACACACAATAAGTATGGTGAAATGTGTCCTCTGCATTTGACCCATCCCTCTGTTCACCCCCTGGGAGGTGAGGGGAGCAGTGAGCAGCAGCGGTGGCCGCGCTCGGGAATAATATTTTGTTATTACATTTCTGACTCTCATTTGCAAGTATTTTATTGTAGACTTTGCATGCAGTTGCAATAACAAGGCGTTAGATGTCAGTAGTGTATAAGCAATGATGTGTTGCCTAGTCAGAGAGTAGTCTTTGCCAGTCTAGTCCTTTGTTGCAGCCTTCAGTGCACTCTACTGTTTATACTGTAAGTATTGTACTTATTGTACATTTGCTATTTGATTGTTAAGTGCATCTTAATTGTAACTTTCATTACCAAATTTGGCTGTGTTGAAATCGCCATGTAAAATTGCTAATGTAATCAGTGGCATGTATATGGCAACGCCAGTGTAAATTGGCATCTCGCTAGCGCATTTTGGAAAGGTGGAGCCTTACTTTACTTTTGAGTGTTTTCCATCAGGCATACTTGCTTTGTTGGCATAAAAAAATGCTACAATACCTGAAGGCAGTTTGACTGCGTTTGCTCTGAGTGCTCCTTGAGGGATTGTTTCGTCGCCAAGTGTTTTAGACCATGTTTTTAGTCTGCAACTGGATGTAACGTCATGAGCAACAAAGTTATCAAAATATGACACTGTTTGATTTTACGTGAATCGATAACCGGTAATACCGACGTAATTTGGTCGGTGTCGATAAAGGTACAATATTTTGTTCCCATCTTTGGTCCAAGATGTGGCATGGGGGCCTTTTGTGGAGAAAGACAGGATTTCCACGAAGTTTTGTGAATTTCTCACACCACAGCTTGAGGAAGTTTATGTATTTCAGCACCCTTGGTCGCCTTTAATTGTAAAACGGCAGGCAGAAAGTGTCTCTTCAGATGTAGGAATTTTGTATCTAAACCAGAGTAAGGCAGTTATGGAAATATTTTTTGGTCTTCCGGGGAGCTAAAGACTTACCTCGCAGTCACTACTCCTCTGCCACCCGGTTTAAAGTGTGCCTGCTTGCACTTACAGAGCAGTTCCACGAGAAGATCATCTCGTACCAGCAGTTTGTACAGAACCCCTCCGTCATCGACGACCCCAACCTGGTGGTGAAAATTGGCTCCAAGTGAGACGCTTGCTAGGAAATATCTAAAAACTCTATACTGTATATTGTATATACAGTACAAGCCAAAGGTTTGGACACACCTTCTCAGTTTGAATGCGTTTTCTTTATTTTCATGACTATTTACATCGTGGATTGTCAGAGAAGGCATCAAAACTATGACACCTGTGAAGTGAAAACCATTTCAGGTGACTACCTCTTGAAGCTCATCGAGAGAATGCCAAGAGTGTGCAAAGCAGTAATCAGAGCAAAGGGTGGCTATTTTGAAGAAATTAGAATATAAAACATGTTTTCAGATATTTCACCTTTTTTGTTAAGTACGTAACTCCACATGTGTTCATTCATAGTTTTGATGCCTTCAGTGACAATCTACAATGTAAATAGTCATGAAAATAAAGAAAACGCATTTAATGAGAAGTTGTGTCCAAACTTTTGGCCTGTACTATATATATATATATATATATATATATATATATATATATATATATATATATATATATATATATATATATATATATATATATATATATATATATATATATGTGTGTGTGTGTGTGTGTGTGTGTGCGTGTATGTGCATATATATATTATATATATATATACTGTATATATGTGTGTGTGTGTGTGTGTGTGTATATGTATATATATATATATATATGTGTGTGTGTGTGTGTGTATATATACACATATATATGTAATTATATATATATATATATATAATATATATTTATACATGTACTGTATACATGTATACATATACATATGTGAATCATACATATATGTATGTATATATGAATCAATATGTGTGTGTATGTATATATATATATATATATATATATATATATATATATATATATATATATATATATATATATATATATTAGTATACAAATACACTTTGGTTTCCTCTCTCAGATACTATAATTGGATCACTGCCGCACCCATCATGCTGGCGATGCAAGCCTTTCAGAAGCCATTACCAAAGGTAGGAAAGCATACACACACACACAGACACACACACACACACACACACACACACACTGTAGATATAACTGACACACTCCCATTGATTTGTGTGTCTCTAAACCTGCAACTACTTGTTAGCATATTTTCCTTACTTAAACTCTGCCTTCTGTACCTCCTTCCTCGTTAATTTACATCCCCTTCCTTCCAATGCATCCATTAGTACTCCTGTCTCTCTATTATTTACTCAGCCTTAGACCACCTCGTCTGCTGTGTGACTGACCTGCTGAGCTACTGCTCTGTAACCTCATCATTCGCATCCATTCCTACATTCTTCTCTTCCGTAATATTCATTTATGGTCTGCTTCGGCATCTGTTGTCTAAGTGTTTATTTTTCCCGCTGTTTGGTTTGGGTTGTCCTGTGGTACCCGCTCCAGGCAGCAGTGGAGAGCATCATGAAGGAGAAGATGCCCAAGAAGGGAGGGAGGTGGTGGTTCTCTTGGAGGGGCCGCAACAGCAACAGCAAATCTGTAATTTATTTACAACTTTGTTAATAATGTGTTTTGTCATGTAAGCATTAGTAAAGCACACATTTTTCTCTTGGCTAGGATTCCGTCTCGGAAAGTGGAGCCTGTGGGTCACCTGATGTTGGGACACTGGGCAGCAGGTGGGCAAACCTTCCTAAATGAGATGTCCCATTGTATACATTTTTTTTAAGCCTCAGATGTCCTAGAATGACGTGTTGGAAATGTGTTTCCCATATTTCTCATGGGATTTAGTTAAAAAGTGCTTTTACACACCGCTTTGTGTGTCTGCAGCTTTAATGCTAATGAGCCCGCATACCACTAGTGCCAAGTGTCAAAGTCAAGGCCTGCGGGCAATATCCGGCCCGCGGGCAATATCCGGCCCGCGATTGAATTATCTATGGCCCCCGGGATGATATTTGATTAGTATTAGAACCAGCCCGCAGGCCACAGCCACATGCTGCTGTTCTGCATGCACCAATACTCCATCAGTGTTGGCGCTAGGAATTTTCTACATTTTCTAAAACTTACCCCATCAAGTCATAAAAAAGGGGTCCCACAGTAAATTTTTGTGGTACCACTTTTTTTTAACCGTTTTGAAAACAAATGATAAATGTATGCATTATCCTGTTATATCTCACATTCTATATTGTGTTTTGGGAAACGGTTGTCATAAACGTTACTTAAGTCATAAAAAAAATTATGCAAAAGAAAACATGTTTATGCATTTGTAAATGTATTCAGCTATTCATTCACTTTCTTCTTTCCTTCATAGATCTAAACTTTACCACTGCCGGTATTTTTTTCTATATTTTTATTGTAATATTTTCAGAATGTGCTTGTTCTATTTTTGGCCAAAGTACAACAAAGAAAACAATCTGAAGTTGTCTTTATGTTTTAGTTTTAATGCCATGATTTTAATAGTCCGGCCGGCGTGTGCACAGATTTTCCTCCAAGCGGCCCCTGAGCTAAAATTAGTTTGACACCCCTGCACTAGTGGTCCGCAGGCTCCATCTAGTGGTACGCCAAAGAATCACTTAAGTAAATATTCAAACACAGTGTTGCTGTTCAAACTGTGTGTAAATGTTACAAGTATATTTAAGTATTAAATATACTTGTTAAATAAAACCTCTTCCTTGTTTTTAATGAACATTTAGGCCTATTTCGCTACTGTATTTTAATGTTGGTCATTATGGTGGTACTTGGAGAGCCAAGGGTTTTCTGAGGTGGTACTTTGTGAAAAAAGAGAACCACTGGTTTAGAGTGTGTGTCTCTAAAGAGAGACACTTTTTACATATACTGTGTAACTCTGCACTTGTACAACATAATAGATATATCATATATCATAAACAACATAACATTGAGGAGTGGAACAAAAGAACACAAACGTTTTCAACGCCAGAATAGCTATGGTATCTTAACAGCGACATCATGCGAGGTTAGCCATTCAGTGAAGAAGAAAAACAATTATACGTACAGACGAATTGTTGGCTACAGGCTTTTGTTTTAAGATGTGTAGCAAAGCCCGTTTTCTTTTTTTCTTTTCTTATGACGCTTCCTCTGAAGTGGTGGCCGTAGACACACAATTAAATGCTAATGTCATCCTTTAAACCAGTGGTTCTCAATTATTTTCTGTCACGTACCCCCGAGGGGACAGACAGTCATTCAAGTTCCCCCTGAGAACTAGGTATTTATCCATATGTGTCAAGTTGAATTCAGTTTTTTACTTTTTTTCGTTTATTTTACCACCATAGAGTGTGTGCCTAATATGTAAAATAAAATGTTTGGTAAGTAAATGCAAAAATCCTCACATTTATTGGTGCAATACATCTTTGGACAATTTTGACCAGTATTTAAGGTCAAAGCATAATAACTTTGTATTTGTATCAATAAGTGCTTTAAGTACATTATGCTTGTGCAAGGTACTTTTTTTTAAACCTTTATTTCGTTAGCGCAGTTAGACTGGATGTGGCATGCTGCGCTATTTGTTAGGTTACGCCCAGAAGCAAAGAGGAGATGACACCACTGAGCACAGGAAACTTTAATCCAGAGCTCGGGAGGAGATACAAAGAACAATGGTACAGGAGGGAGTAGCCTGTGCCACGAAAAAAATAGTAAAAAACAAAGTGCAAAACAAAGGTGCCTAGAGGGAGGCAAGGAAGAGGCTGAGCACAAAAAGTCATTTTCTAATACTCACTAGAAAGTAAACAGGAAATACAGAACTAGACCAGGAGCAGGCATGTGGCTCAACAGAGAAAGATCCAACACCACCATGTGGACGCAATCAGCTTAAGAAGCCTGGTGGTGATCGCTTTCAGGCGCGCTGTAAGCTCCCCTGGCACCATGGAGAGAAAGACAAAACAAAAAGCAGAGCAAGCACAAAAACAAGGAAAAGCAGGCGTGTAATGACAAAAATGCCACGCTATTATTGTGAAGGGGGGAAAGTGTGCTGTGCTGTTCTCAGCTTGTCAAGTAAAAAGACGACTCACTTGAGGCTGTAAAAAAGAGAGCGCCTCTCAGGTTACTGTTTGTACATTCATCTTACATCCATGATGTCGTTCACAACAACACAATCAGATGCGATGTGTTGTGTGGGTGTATGGATTGTTTTTGCTAGCTTTAACGTCGTAGTTTAGTCGTTGTTTCAAGTGACTGTCTTAGTATAATTTCATAGTCATTAGAAGCCATAATCAAAATCAAAACTAAAATTTTATTAATGCCCAGCCCTAGCAAATATTAATCTTGTCCTACTTGAGGATATATTGTCCCTGGTTCAATCCCCACCTAATACCAACCTCGTCATGTCCGTTGTGTCCTGAGCAAGACACTTCACCCTTGCTCCTGATGGGTGCTGGTTAGCGCCTTGCATGGCAGCTCCCTCCATCAGTGTGTGAATGTGTGTGTGAATGGGTAAATGTGGAAGTAGTGTCAAAGCGCTTTGAGTACCTTGGAGGTAGAAAAGCGCTATACAAGTACAACCCATTTATCATTTATTTATTATATCTTGCCTAACATATTCATGATAAATCCAGGGACTATGTGTATCAATATGGATATATTTCCTGGTTAGCCTGTTGATTAGTTTGAGCCCTACTGCCATCTAGCTGGAAGCTTGTGTACTGTTCAAGCAAGAATAAAGTAGTTCCCAGCCCCCTCACGGACCTCCTAAGGCCCTATCAGGACCCCCTCCACTATTTGAGAATCACTGCCTTAAACCAACTTTTCTGACACGTTTGACAGCAGACTTAAAGAAGAGTCATCCTCCAGTGATGAAGAGCACAGGGCGGCCAAACACACTTTTACAAGCGTCCAATCAGAGCCCTGCGTCACCACAGGAAACACGTCGTATAAGAAAACGCTTCGCTTGACATCCGAACAGCTGGTGAGAACTCTGCGGACTGACACCGTCTTTGCCTTTTCAGGCTTTCATAATATTTCATATTTCTGTCTGTGTCACACACAAATGTACAGATTTCACTCCAGCTGCAAGACGGTCCTAACGACGTGGTGTTCAGTGTGACGACCCAGTACCAGGGAACATGTCGCTGTCAGGGAACCGTCTACCTCTGGAACTGGGATGACAAGATTATTATTTCCGACATTGACGGAACCATCACTAGGTGCGTCCCATGTGTACTATTCAGTTTGCACCTTTATCTTGATTTGCACCAAACCAACTAATCATTTTCTATCTATTTATATACATAGTGCTTTTCTAGGTACTGTATAAACAACATAGAAGTATAACCCATTATTATTATTATTATATATACATACTATCAATGGATCATTCCACCAACTTGGTGCCATTCGCTTGTTGTAACTCGTTCAACATAAACCTTTGTTTTTATAAGTTCTAAATCTGATAAAACACATTAAACCAGCTCAGTGGCCTTGTGGTTAGAGTGTCCGCCCTGAGATCGGGAAGTTGTGAGGTCAAATCCCGGCCGAGTCATACCAAAGACTACAAAAAAATGGGGCTAATTACCTCCCTGCTTGGCACTCAGCATAAAGAGTTGGAATTGCGGGTTAAATCACCAAATGATTGCCGAGCGTGGCGCACGCTGTTGCTCACTGCTCCCCTCGTCTCCTAGACGGTGAACATGGGGATGGGTCAAATGCAGAGGACACATTTCACCACACACAGTGTGGTGTGACAATCATTGGAACTTTAACTTTAACTTAAACTCCTCAAAATGTGTATCGGCCCATCTCAGGCAACTTTATTTCCTTTTTGTGGAAAGTTCCTAAGCAGAAGATTACTTTTTTTGAGTAACAGGATGGAAAGTAACAGGAGTGAGTTTATTTGCATTAAATCAGCAAAAATACATGACATGGAAATGAAGGCACACAGTATTTATGCCAAATTCCCGGTTTTCCCGAAATTCCAGGAATTCCGTGATACCATTTCTTAGTCATTCAGCAAAAAATAGTATTTTTCTAAATAAACAAATGACAATGAAAAAATTATTTAGGTAACACTATTCGTGTTTGCGCCAAATACGCCAATTTACGCAAACTCAACCAGTCAATTATCTGAGCCCTCACAGCTTTAGTCAATCAGCTTCATTTTCCCAATCAAGTTTTGCGCAAGTCAACTGTCTAATCATAACTTATGCTTGTTTCTTGTGTAGACGGAGCAGGAACAGCAACATGTAACATTATATCAACTGTCGATTGCTCAAATGGCACGATCATCCTCCCGCATATCTCAGAATTACTTCCGGTTCCCGTCGATAGCGCTAAGCTTTCTGGGTAATGAAGTATATAAACATTTAGTAACACCACAGCATCCTGACTTCCTAGTTTACATGTATTTATATATGTATTTAACCATTGTTTATCCAGGGTAAGGTAATTAGGAACATATTTTCATTTGCAATGCTGGCCTAACAAAGAGACAGCATACTGTACACTGTGCATGACAGATATGTTGAAGTGTGATGATGATCTCTCATTTACCAACTATAATTACCGCTATAGATTGCTCTCAACAGTTCACAAATGCTCTTAATGTGCAGGTGTAAATGTGTCACTTTTATTAGTTAAACTTTTAATGTGTTAAAATAGTACAATAATTTGACAATGAGCTCTGAGGATGTGCTTTTACTGTCTACTGTAAAGCCTGTGCGGTATAAGTAAAACATCTATATAGTACAGTATTTGTTTTCCAATTGTTGTTGAAATCTTGTGCTTTTTTTTAGGTTAAGGTTACAAGGAACACCTAAAACATTGATAAAACATTCATAAAATCACATGTTGCTTCAATGTTATTTAATAAAAATAAGCCTCAAAACTTTGCAACTTCCTGAAAAAGCTGCTCCAAATTCAGACAATTAAGGCCGCAACAATCACAAAAACCGTCCACAAAATACAGGCGGGACTAAATATACTGAAAAGTGTATTTTCTTTTGGCTTCCCATGAAAGGATGTGAATGATGCAACTTCCTGTAGACCATGTGACTAGTGAAATAGTCCACATTATTCACATGGGTTAATGTGATTTGTAGGACTGAGTGACAGCACTACTCATTGTGTGACTGCTCCAAAGCATTCACAAAATGCATCTATTTGTTCTTCAACTTAAACTTCTTCTTCAAACTGTTCAGCCTATTCGGGAATTGCGGGCTTTCCCTTGACAAATTCCAAAAATTCCCAGATTTCCCAGAATTCCAGGTTTTCCGGGGCATTTTTCCCATTCAAAATGAATTGGCCATTTTTCAAACTTCCACCATTTCCACATGTTTCAACCTATTCATACGATACCACCTTCAACACATTCCACCATTCTGGAAATTCAAACTATTATTTTTCCAAATTAAATAAAATTCCAGGATTTTTCAGAATTCCTGGTTTTCCAAAGCCCTATTTCCACCCCTCCTTCCACATTTTTCAACGCATTTCAACCGTTCCACCGTCAAAACATTCCTCCTAGTTAGGACAAAAATTTAAAAAATTCCCGGTTTTCCCAAAATTCCAGGAATTCCGTAATACCAATTCTCAATTCAACATGTTACTACTTCAACATTTCTCGACCGATTTGAAAAATTCCAACACCAATCATTTCAACTCATTCAGACCAGTCAAGTTTGTTACCATTCTCAAACAAATTCCAGATTTTCCCAAAATTCCCTAATACCATTTCATACTTCAACATTTCTTGACAGAATTAAACAATTACAACACCAACCAATTTAGCTCATTCAGGACATTCATGCTCTTATTAATTTTCCAAAAAATCCCTTTTCCCAAAATTCTCAAATTTCCAGGAAGTTCCCATTGAAATGAATGGGACATTTTTCCAAATTGCAAAATTCCCATATTTTTCAACCTATTCAAACCATTCCAACATTAACACACATCCTCTTATCCTGGACATTCAAACTAACACTTTCCCAAGTTCCAAGCCAAATTCTGGTTTTCCTGGAAATTCAAACTCTTCAACATTCAAACCATTCCAACATTCAAACTATTCTTATATTCATACCACATTCTGTCAGCATTTCAGTTCAACTTCAGCATTGGAGCATTCACACGCAATTCCTTAATCTAGTTTTAATTAAATTGCTTTGCTTTTTGAAGAAAAATAAAGTATAGTTGGCGTTGATGGTGTAACAAAAATATGTAAAGAATATTACATAATATAAATAAATACATAATTATATTTCATGGTGAAGTCTACTTTTAGGAAGCAGTGACAGACAAAAAATGCTTTTCCTCCAATCTTTTTAATTGTATTTATTAAAGATAGAATCAGAGACTTTCTTCAATAACAAAAAAAACATTTATTTAATTGTGGCCCTGATTGGTTAGAATGGCCCACATACAGTACTCTAATGCAGGTTGTCTTTGACAACATTGTCATTTATGCTTATATCACAAATATATTGCATAGTAGCAACATTTGAAAGTGCATGCAGAGCTCGATGAACAGATGCCGATCAAGGTTTAAGATCTTTTCACCCACCCGCTTTTTTCTTTGTCTTAAATGTAAGAGTTTGGAACATTTCTGTGTTTGCTTCCAGGTCGGACACGCTGGGTCACATCCTGCCCACCCTGGGTAAAGACTGGACCCACCAGGGCATTGCACAGCTCTACCATAAAGTCAGCCAGTAAGCACACCATCACTACTGGACATTAAAGAGCTGGTATTTTCAGTGTCTCACCATCATCATCCTTATTTCTCCACCAAGGAACGGCTACAAGTTCCTGTACTGTTCAGCTCGCGCTATCGGCATGGCGGACATGACGCGGGGCTACCTGCACTGGGTCAATGAGAGGGGCACCATGCTGCCTGTGGGGCCGGTGCTTCTGAGCCCCAGCAGCCTCTTTTCAGCCTTGCACAGGTCTGACACACACACACACACGCACACACACACACACACACACACACGAACACTACTCCGAAAGGAGAAACAAAATATGATATGTCATTTGTGTGTGTATTTTTAACAGGGAGGTCATCGAGAAGAAGCCCGAGAAGTTCAAGGTGGAATGTCTAAATGATATCAAGAACCTCTTCTACCCGAACTCACAGCCGTTCTACGCAGCGTTTGGCAACAGGCCAACGGTAGAAACACACACACATATACATACACACTTTATTGCTACAATGGAACTAGATTTAACTCTGATTTGTTCGATTTTTCCTCATAATAAATAATTTTAACTGCCATAAATGTGCGACAAGAAGCTGACTAACCGCTAATAAAATGTTACGGTCCTGTCCCGCTTCCCCGCATATCAATAACGTTCTGTTTCCTACTCTGTGGTTATCATCACACTGTCCATCCATGCTGTCAGGACGTGTTCTCGTACAAGGAAGTCGGCGTGCCACTGAACAGGATCTTCACGGTGAACCCCAAAGGAGAGCTGGTGCAGGAACACGCCAAGACCAACATCTCATCGTGCGTCCACTTTGCTAAAATTGCTTTAAAAAAAAACAACAACATACTTTTATTGACTTTTATTCATCTCCAGGTATGTACGGCTGTGCGAGGTGGTGGACCACATGTTCCCTCTAAAGATGAGAGCCTCGTCCTTGGACTTTCCCTGCTCGGACACCTACAGCCACTTCACATACTGGAGGGAGCAGATTCTCCTGGTGGAGCGTCAGGGAACTACACCTCCATGCACCCCCATCCTTGGCAGCTGACAATGATGCAACAAAGAGCACTGTTCTCCAAAATATGACTGTCTTAGTGGACGCACCAGTAATAATTTATTCAGGGCAGCTTTATTGAGCACTTTTGAAATGAAGTGAGCCTTTATTTTTAGTAGAGGAGCTAAACTTGGTGCCAAATATTCAGTATCCATTTGTTAAGGAAATAGTATCGGTATGCATATGCAGGTAGTATATGTGTGTAATCATCGAATTTCAGGAGATGGTATATGTATGCATATGCAAGTACCATATGTGTGTAATAATCAATAGAAAAATAACAGGATAATGTGAAGCACATTTTTTAAAGTGACTATTTATTGTTATACTGTTATAATATGCACAATATTTTTGAATGTAGCGTGGCATTAAATGCCTTTTCATGTTATTTGCAATATTTTTAATAAGCTCACCTCAGTTGTATTGCAAGTAGCCTTCAGCTGGTATGTGACTGTTACAAAAAAGCGGCATTCATCAATCAAAAACACAGTGCAGTGTTTCTAAATTAAACAAAATGAGCTTTTTTGTAGCAAATGCTGCTATCATTATAATCTGCCAGATGATGTGTGTATTTAGTATATATGTACTTATATATATATATATATATATATATATATGCTTCAAAATGTGTGTATTCTTTCTGTGAAAGAGTTGAAATGTACTGAAATTGTTTTCTTATATTTGCCTGAATATTACAATTTCTAGTTTAGACCAAATAGCGTAATCAAAGTCAAATAAATTGTCTCACTGAACAATTACATTGTTTTTAATGTCACTACAGGGGGAATGTCTTGTGGGTTTTTGTCGCAGTAGCCTACTGTATAGTGCAGTGGTAATAAATACATATTAACCTATTTTGTTGCATCAAAAATATTCAAACTGAATATTTTATTTACAGATGTTATTTTTAAATCAGATTTTTCTCCTTTTTTTCCAGTCCTATCATACGTTGGATTGAGTTTTTGCTGAGTAGGTAGTAATTTGTGAGGCACTATAATTTGTGTCCCAAAGAATAACATTTTGCAAATTGAAATGCAACACTAAAAAAATGGCCCTAGTGTGTGAATGTGAGTGTGAATGTTGTCTGTCTATCTGTGTTGGCCCTGCGATGAGGTGGCGACTTGTCCAGAGTGTACGCCGCCTACCGCCCGTGTGCAGCTGAGATAGGTTCCTGCACCCCCCGACCCCGAAAGGGACAAGCGGTAGAAAATGGATGGATGGATGGAAATAGATCTATGGTGTTGGGAGAGAGGACCAAGACAGCACAACAGCATCAAAAGGACAACAAGTGTTGGCAAGAAAAGGACAAATCACAAACTGAGAACAATTCTCCAGAAAGACACATTACTCAAAGATTACAAGGCATTTTAACATACAAAACCCAAAACCAGTGAAGTTGGCACGTTGTGTAAATCGTAAATAAAAACAGAATACAATGATTTGCAAATCCTTTTCATCTTATATTCAATAAATAGACTGCAAAGACAAGATATTTAATGTTCGAACTGAGAAACTTATTTTTTTTTTGCAAATAATCATTAACTGAAATTTTTTAATGGCAGCAACACATTGCAAAAAAGTTGGCACAGGGGCATTTTTTACCACTGTGTTACATGGCCTCTCTTTTTAACAACACTCAGTAAACGTTTGGGAACTGATGAGAACAAGTTTTGAAGCTTTTCAGATGGAATTCTTTCCCATTCTTGCTTGATGTACAGCTTAAGTTGTTCAACAGTCCGGGGTCTCTGTTGTGGTATTTTAGGTTTCATATTGCGCCACACATTTTCAATGAGAGACAGGTCTGGACTACAGGCAGGCCAGTCTAGTACCCGCACTCTTTTACTACGAAGCCACACTGTTGTAACACGTGCAGAATGTGGCTTGGCATTGTCTTGCTGAAATAAGCAGGGGCGTCCATGAAAAAGACATTGCTTGGATGGCAACATATGTTGCTCCAAAACCCGTATGTACCTTTCAGCTTTAATGGTGCCTTCACAGGTGTGTAAATTACCCATGCCTTGGACACTAATACACTCCCATGCCATTACAGATGCTGGCTTTTGAACTTTGCGCCTATAACAGTCCAGATGGTTTTTCCTCTTAGGTCCGGAGGACACGGCATCCAGTTTTCAAAAACAATTTGGAATGTGGACTCGTCAGACCACAGAACACTTTTCCACTTTGCATCAGTCCATCTTAGATGAGCTGTGGCCCAGCGAAGCCGGCGGTGTTTCTGGGTGTTGTTGATAAATGGCTTTCGCTTTGCATAGTAGAGTTTTAACTTGCACTTACAGATGTAACGACGAACTGTAGTTACTGACAGTGGTTTTCTGAAGTGTTCCTTAGCCCATGTGGTGATATCCTTTACAAATCGATGTCGCTTTTTTATGCAGTACAGCCTGAAAGTGATTTCTCCAGATTCTCTGAACCTTTTGATGATATTACAGACTGTAGATGTTGAAATCCCTAAATTCCTTGCAATAGCTCATTGAGAAATGTTGTTCTTAAACTGTTCAACTATTTGCTCATGCATTTGTTCACAAAGTGGTGATCCTCGCCCCATCCTTGTTTGTGAATGACTGAGTATTTCATGGAAGCTGCTTTTATACCCAATAATGGCACCCACCTGTTCCCAATTAGCCTGTTCACCTGTGGGATGTTCCAAATAAGTGTCTGATGAGCATTCCTCAACTTTCTCAGTCTTTTTTGCCACTTGTGCCAGCTTTTTTAAACATGTTGCAGGCATCAAATTCCAAATGAGCTAATATATGCAAAAAATAACGTTTCTCAGTTCGAACGTTAAGTATCTTGCCTGTCTATTCAATATAATATAGGTTGAAAATGATTTGCAAATCATTGTATTTTGTTTAGTTATTTATTTACGATTTACACAACATGCCAACTTCACTGGTTTTGGGTTTTGTAGATCTGTGGTGTCGGGACAGAGAACCAAAACAGCACAACAGCATCAAAAAGGACAAGAAGTGTTGGCAAGAAAAGGACAAATCACAAACTGAGAACAATTCTCCAGAAACACACAGCACTCAAAGATTACAAAGGCATATTAACGTAGTTCAATTGTTGTTTAGTTCTTTTTTACTTCTTCTAAAGTTCCCCACCGAGCGACACCATCTAGGGCACTGCAGTTACTTGCCCCTATGACTACAGTACATAGCTAACCTTTTTCACCCTGATGCCATTTGCTGCTTTAACGTGTAGGTATCCCAATACAATATTGATTATATTTATATTTATAAGATTGTCTACATTTATGGTCTAATTGTGTAGGCTACATTCATTTGTGTTGGTTTTGAAATGTATGTATTGAGGATAGAGGACTAAACTTGATGATTGTATTGATGTTAAAAAATATACTTGCTGACAACTTTTATAAGCGACAATGAAAGTGAAACCATATCTCAAAGGGGGGCATTAAACAAAAATGAAAGTGAAATAGGATTTTGGACCACTCTTGAAAGACATTCGGTTTTCATGAACATTTTTAACAATTTTGTACCTTCTCTTAGCCCTTTTTTTTAAAAAACTGTTTTATGGTGTTTCACGGCAGAAGTACTTGGAGTAGGTTTTTGGTGCCGAGTCCGGTTCGGTGGTTTACCTAAAGATGGCCAACACGGTAAGGAGACTATTCCTTGACCAAATTCCCATTGTTATGATTATGGTTGCTAAAAATGTAACTCTATAAGCACATTGTTCGGTCTTGTTTGGCCAACTTATTGTGGGCCATTGCCGGTTAAAGTCGATCAATGGCTTCCGTTGCTGCAACGTCATGTGTGTAAACATGTTCCGTCCAGTATTTGTGTTTTCCTTTTGTAATATCTTATTATGTTTCAACGAACATGTTGAAAAGAGAAACTGGAGATTGTGACAGTAGTATAATATAAGGTAACGTAAACCGTTTAATAATATACTACTCGCTGGCTAAACAAGGGTACTCCAAGAGCCTATAGTAGTAGTGGAACATAGTATATATAAGATGTAATGTAGTGTATATTATTTATATATTATATCAAATACTATAGTATATTCTACTACTGATAGGCTACATTACTTGCAGTACGTCCTTGTTTAAGTTGTCCCATGTGTCAGAATTGGGAGTCCATCCAAGCAGGCTTCATGAAAGAGGATGAGGAGGACAAGATGGTGGACATATTACAAGAAAGAAGACACAGTAGTGACCTGGGCCACGCCTTCAGAACCTTCAACCCCCACCTGTACAAAGGGGCGCCACCGTGCTCTGCCGCAGACCTCAACAGGACTGTGCTGGACTCCCAGGATGTACGCCGCGTGGTGCAAGAGGTGCCCGTAACAAAATAAAAAAGCCTTCCAGTATGGACTCACTCATGTTCCTGTCTTCTTTTCTCAGGTTGCCATGGAGACAGGATTGTCACTGGAGGCAGTGACAGAAGAAGCCGCGGGTATTTTAAAGGAGATGTCACAAAACTTGCACCTGGGTTTCATCCGCCTAATGGGCTTCATGCTCAGCAAAGTGCTCAAACGCCTCTACTCCAGTATCTATGTCAACATGGAAGCCCTCCACATGGTTAAACTTGCACTACTATCAAGGTTTCATTTTTTTCCTCCCCCAAAGTTGCTCAAATTTTGTTCTTTGCAGCTGCAGCAGGTGGTTGCCGACACTCCTGTCGTCCTGCTGCCCAATCACAGGAGCTACACAGACTTCCTGGTTATCTCCTACATCATGTTCACCTACGACATCCCGCTGCCTGTCATTGCTTCCGGACTGGGCAAGTAACTCTTTTTTCACATTCCTTATTAAAAGTGACCACTCTCTGATGTGCTTTTTTTTCGTGCTACAAAACTCAAATATTTTTGTATTCGAGTCATACCAAAGACTATAAAAATGGGACCCATTACCTTCCTGCTTGGCACTCAGCATCAAGGGTTGGAATTTGGGGTTGAATCACCAAAATGATTCCCGAGCGCGGCCATTGCTGCTGCTCACTGCTCCCCTCACCTCCCAGGGGGTGGAACAAGGGGATGGGTCAAATGCAGATAATAATTTCATCACACCTAGTGTGTGTGTGTGACTATCAGTGGTACTTTAACTTTTAACTTTAACTTGTATTCAAGCATTTTATTATTATTTAATAATTATATTTTTTAGCTACGTTGATCCTCTGATTTTTTTCGGAGTTATGTCAAACGTTTGATTGGCCACCCAGCAGTGGTGTGCCGTCAGGGCCAGCAAGGCCTTCTCTGCTGGCCTAACATAACCAGAAATCATGATCATAATTGAAGATAAAATAATTTTTAAATGTACTTTCCCTAAATATCTAAAATTATTCATATTCTCCTCATGTCATATTATGCTCGCTTTTAGTTTGTATCCAATCAGAATTCAGCTAGCTTGTGTTGCCATGCTGTACGAAATATGCCAGAGGCCTTCAGAATCAACAATGCGGGCGTCCGTGCACTGTAAATGAACGGGACATACAGTGATAGACAGTTGCGATAGCAAATCAGATCACGAGTTGTTGTCAGTAAGGCCTTCTAGATGGGCTCACGTTGAATGTGACATTTACGCGTCCTGTGATTGGATACTCATCGAGACCGTTAGCGGATGAATTTTGAGAACACACAGAGTTGAGAGACAGTTGCGATAGCCAATCAGATCACAAGTTGTTGACAGTAGCCTATCTAGGTAGCCTGATGTTAAAGGGGAACATTATCACCAGACCTATGTAAGCGTCAATATATACCTTGATGTTGCAGAAAAAAGACCATATATTTTTTTAACCGATTTCCGAACTCTAAATGGGTGAATTTTGGCGAATTAAACGCCGTTCTAATATTCGCTCTCAGAGCGATGACGTCACGTTGTGACGTCACATCAGGAAGCAATCCGCCATTTTCTCAAACATCGGGTCAAAACAGCTCTGTTATTTTCCGTTTTTTTCGACTGTTTTCCGTACCTTGGAGACATCATGCCTCGTCGGTGTGTTGTCGGAGGGTGTAACAACACGAACAGGGACGGACGGATTCAAGTTGTACCAGTGGCCCAAAGATGCGAAAGTGGCAAGAAATTGGACGTTTGTTCCGCACACTTTACCGACGAAAGCTATGCTACGACAGAGATGGCAAGAATGTGTGGATATCCTGCGACACTCAAAGCAGATGCATTTCCAACGATAAAGTCAAAGAAATCTGCCGCCAGACCCCCATTGAATCTGCCGGAGTGTGTGAGCAATTCAGGGACAAAGGACCTCGCTAGCACGGCAAGCAATGGCGGCAGTTTGTTCCTGCAGACGAGCGAGCTATCGACCCTAGCTTCTTTGCCCTGCTGACATCAACTCCAAAACTGGACAGATCAGCTTTCAGGAAAAGAGAGCGGATGTATGTTTACAGAATATTTTAATTGATGAAAATTGGGCTGTCTGCACTCTCAAAGTGCATGTTGTTGCCAAATGTATTTCATATGCTGTAAACCTAGTTCATAGTTGTTAGTTTCCTTTAAAGCCAAACAAACACATACCAATCGTTGGTTAGAAGGCGATCGCCGAATTCGTCCTCGCTTTCTCCCGTGTCGCTGGCTGTCGTGTCGTTTTCGTCGGTTTCGCTTGCATACGGTTCAAACCGATATGGCTCAATAGCTTCAGTTTCTTCTTCAATTTCGTTTTCGCTACCTGCCTCCACACTACAACCATCCGTTTCAATACATGCGTAATCTGTTGAATCGCTTAAGCCGCTGAAATCCGCGTCTGAATCCGAGCTAATGTCGCTATAGCTTGCTGTTCTTTCCGCCATGTTTGTTTGTGTTGGCTTCACTATGTGACGTCACAGGAAAATGGACGGGTGTATATAACGATGGTTAAAATCAGGCACTTTTAAGCTTTTTTTAGGGATATTGCATGATGGGTAAAATTTTGAAAAAAACTTCGAAAAATAAAATAAGCCACTGGGAACTGATTTTTAATGGTTTTAACCCTTCTGAAATTGTGATAATGTTCCCCTTTAACGAGACCGTGATTGGATACTCACTGTCATTCCAGTGAGTATTCATTCACAAGTTTCAATTTAGCAGGAAGTGTTGCGCCGTTGCCAGACCGGGATAGCAGAGAAGGAGAACAAAACGTTGATTAGGTGGCAGATATATATTTGCAAGGCCATTTTCAAGAAGGATATTTAAAGAGAAACTACATCTTGTGTGATGATGTCGGCTAACCCCGGAAGCTTGTTCAGCTGTTCTAGCGATGAAATGCTCGCCATTTCCACTCGAATAAGCTGACGACGAGGGGTACCACTGGCTTATATGGCGTCGAATAGGTCCTACTAATTGTAAGTTCAAATATTACATTTTTTCACATTTAATGTTTTTTGCAATTTCAATTTTGACAGTACCACATAAGACACGGCGTAAATGTGTTCCTGTATAGTATTTCTCCAGCAATGGTCATGTGGTGACATCAATTATGGTATTTTGAGAGGTAATCATTGAAGTCCAGAGGTGGGTAGTAACGCGCTACATTTACTCCGTTACATCTACTTGAGTAACTTTTGGGATAAATTGTACTTCTAAGAGTAGTTTTAATGCAACATACTTTTACTTTTACTTGAGTATATTTATAGAGAAGAAACGCTACTTTTACTCCGCTACTTTTATCTACATTCAGCTCGCTACTTGCTACTAATTTTTATCGATCTGTTAATGCACGCTTTGTTTGTTTTGGTCTGTCATAGTGCCTGCGTTTCAACAAATACAGTCACTGGTGACGTTCACTCCGTTCCACCAATCAGATGCTGTCACTGGTGACGTTGAACCAATCAAACAGAGCCAGGCGGTCACCTGACCCGACTTAAACAAGTTGAAAAACTTATTGGGGTGTTACCATTTAGTGGTCAATTGTACGGAATATATACTGTACTGTGCAATCTACTAATAAAAGTTCCAATCAATCAATCAAAATTGTGAAGGAAAAAAGACCCTTTTTTTTTTCAACCGTACATCTCGTCAAAAGCCTAAAGACTGACTACACAGTTCCTGTCTTCACAATAAAGGTGCCGCTCCATCGCGCATGCGCTTTCAAAATAAGAGTCTCCGAAAGCCAGCGCAAACAAGCTAGCAAACTACGGAGTTTGCCGCCAATGTATTTCTTGTAAAGTGTATAAAAACGAATATGGAAGCTGGACAAATTAGATGCCAAAAACCAAACACTTTCATGTGGTATTAGACAGAAAGGAGGAACTTTTTTTCTCCTCCATTTGAAAACGTGGCCGTTATCATCACTGCTGTCTGATTCCAATCAATGCAAGTCATCAGAATCAGGTAATACACCAACTTATATTCTTGTATTCATGAAAGAAAGGAATCTATATGTGTTAAACATGCATGTATATTCATTAAAACACCTTTAACATGTAAACAAAAACGGCAAAATAAATAAATATAAATTATATACTGTATATATCAATATATATATATATATATATATATATATATATATATATATATATATATGTATATATGTGTGTGTGTGTGTATATATATATATATATATATATATATATATATATATGTGTGTGTGTATATATATATATGTGTGTATATATATATATATATATATATATATATATATATATATATATATATATATATGTATATGATATGTGTGTGTATGTTACTCATCAGTTACTCAGTACTTGAGTAGTTTTTTCACAACATACTTTTTACTTTTACTCAAGTAAATATTTGGGTGACTACTCCTTACTTTTACTTGAGTAATAAATCTCTAAAGTAACAGTACTCTTACTTGAGTACAATTTCTGGCTACTCTACCCACCTCTGTTGAAGTCGGACATCACTGAAGGCATGGGTGGGAAACGTGCGGCCCGCCACTGCCACCCAGTGCTTGGCAGAAAAATTGGAACGTGTCGTCCAAGCTCTCTATATGTTAGCAACTTGGGGTACACTTCAGACAAAGAACAGGGAGGGTCGGCGGAAAAGCAACAACATGAGAAGGAACAAGAGCTAACAACACTTTTTAGGAATGTTAATGTTGTTCAAATGTCCCTTAGTTGTTCTTCACTGATTATATTACCTACAGTACCACGTGTTACATCATAGCCCCACCTGCTGGATCTAATAGAGCTCTCTAGAAAATGCTCGTTTTACTTCTATCACCAGCTGCTGTATCTGGTATGGCACTGCCCCTTCTGTCTCTATTAATTAGAGAACTCATATCTAAACAATAAATGTTGACCCTTGTGGGGCACTGCGTCACTTGCACCTATTAAACACATTGGGGGAACATAACTTTTTTTGTTGCAGTAGCACTATCTGTTGAATCAGGTAGGGTACCGAGTGGCTTACACCTAGTAAATAGAAAATAAACACCCCTTTTTTCATACTAGCACAATTTGCTTATCTGGTAGGGCACAGCTCCACTTCCTTCCATCCATCCATCTATTTTCTACCGCTTGTCCATTTCAGAGTTGCGGGGGGGTGCTAGAGCCCCACAAAATCGCTAATTTATCATGTGGATAACAAAAATTGTACATTTGTAAGTATCTTTAATCTAAAGCAGCTCACCTGTTTGGTTTACCTTCCGTGGCGTGCAGCTCTGGCCGGGATGAACTTCGTAGGCGAAATGCTGCGTCGCTCAGGAGCGTTCTACATCCGAAGGGACATTGCGTCCAACAGGCTGTACTGTGCAGTGCTGTCGGAGTATGTCAAAAGCCTCATCAGAGTAAGACAGTGTCAATAAAAACCGAGCATTATCATCAAATCATATGACTGGATGTACCTAATGAAGTGGTTTTAATGTGTTTTCCACAGACAGGATTCGCTCCGGTGGAGTTTTACATCGAAGGCTACAGGAGTCGCTCTCTGAAATCCTTGACACCGAAGCTAGGTGAGTCCCTTAGCACTGACGACTAAATAACAAATCTCACGTGGGCTTTTACGTGTAGGTATGATGCACATGGTGCTGGATCCCTTCCTGAAGGGAGAGGTGCAAGACATCACCTTTGTGCCCATCAGCATCAGCTACGACCGGCTTCTAGAAGAATCTCTGCTGGCGCGGGAACTGCTGGGGATCCCCAAACCGAAAGAGAGCACCCTGGTGATTAATACTCGTAAGATTTTCCTCTCATAAGTGCTGGTCACAAAGTCTTTGTTCCCTATCGACAGAGTCTACTGAGGGTCAGCTGGGTCCTGACGGAGGACTACGGCTGCATGCACGTCAAATTTGGTCGTCCCATGTCGGCCACACAGCTGTGTCACGGCAGGACAATGTAGGCAACACAATCCATCTTGAATTCTTATTAATATTAGTATATTACAATTTGTATTATGCAGGATGACTACGGTCTATTTGTAATTTCTCTAGCCGCCAGTAGAGGAAGACAAACCTGGCCAATTTATCAGCCTTATTATTGATTTCAGTTCATTTAACACTGTCACACACAGGCCCGTCGCAACCGGGTAGGCAAACTAGACAATTGCAACAACAACTTTGTGATTCTATCACTGAAAAATACAATCACAATATCAGAATAATGTCAAAGACACTGTCAGAACCCCCCTTAAAGGGGCCCTCCGAGCAGCAACACACTCTTGAAAAAGTGTGTACGTAATCTAAACCTTTGCTGACTGCGCGTTGAAATACAGTGCAAAAATTAAACAAACATACACTTCAGGAAGCCAGAAGGGAAAGAGGAACAAGAACAAGACAGAGAAGAAACAGCAAAAGACCGGTAAGACTTCTACTTTGTTGCTCTTTGGCCACTTTGAAACTACTGCATGCACGCCAACCTTGCATAATGCTCATGTAAATATCCACCATGCACGCCAAAACAGATGTGCTTAATGCTTTTAAATGTGCTTTGTTAGCTCCATAGTCAGTGTACAAAATGTAAGAATAAGCTATGATTTATTTTAAAGCCATTAAAAATAAATAAATACATGTACACTGGCTAGGTTCTTAATTTAACAGGGAAAAACAATCTAAATTTCAATCTTAAGCAATTACTTCAGTACTGTACTGGCAAAAATACTATTTAAGATTGAAATGTTGATTTTTATTTTCTTTTTGAAAAATCTAGTCATTTACATTTCAAAATATGTTATCTATTTTAAAGTTAATAATTTAAAAAATACTTTTACTGCCAATTTAACTAAACCTTTGATTTAACCATTTAAGATCTTTTTTTTACCAACATTGATAAATATAAAACATGGATTACTCTACAGGAAAAACATCTACATTACATTTTAACCATTTTTTTTTATTTTGGGAGGGGGTTCGAAATATTGAGGTTTTTTTCCATTAATGGATTTCTTTTTATCATTTTGTGTTATTTTTTTTTTAGATTTATTTGTACTGGGGTATTTCTTTAAATAAATATCTAAATATCATTATAAAATTGAGTGTTTTCATTCTTATTTGTATCGAATGGAATTAATTTGGCGGTTAGTTTTACCAGGTAGTCCCTTTTTAACACACGGAAATTACCTCATATGGTTCCTTTCCAAATAAAGTGTTCAAAATAGGTAAACAAATGTATTACACTTGACCACCTTTTCTATACTCACCGTTCATTATTCCATAGAGAGGTTCCTGAGTACCAGGTGTGGGTCAACTGGCTGGCTCATGTGATGGTTCGCATCCAAGAGCGGGGCTCCTTCACCAGCCCTTGGTCTCTCATGGCCTGCCTGCTGCTCCAAGAACCCGCCTCGGTCCTGACAGACAGCGGCCTCGCCTGGCATGGGCTCGCTGAGAGGACGCTTTGGCTCAAGAGGCTGGCATTGGAATTTGGGGCTCGGCTAGACTGGCCTGGTGAGACCAAAATGTTATATAAATATAACTATATAGGGAGAGTTGGGTGAGGACACTTTGTCCAGCTTTGAGCGAGATCAGACAGATTAAATAAATGTGATTTGGCACAAGCATTCACACTCACTTAGGGGATATCCACTGGATTAATGCACGTTAAGACACTTATGCTAAGAGCAGTGGTCCCCAACCACCGGTCCTGGGACCGGTGCCGGTCCGTGACACATTTGCTACCGGGCCGCAGAAAAACATTAAATAATTTATAAACAACTGCATTTTCTCCGACTTAATTTTCATCTGTCCCACTAGACACACCAACAAGCTTGTACAATAAAACTCCTCATAGGAAATTGCCATTTGTTATAACTTTGTGACATGATACAATGCACATTAATGAACATACAAAATATAAATGTGACAGATTGTAGCCAAAGGCTGATTTCTATCTGCATCAACGTGCTGGGGATCTCATTGCAAAGAAACAAGCCCAGGGCTTCCACTAATTCAGCGTTATAGTGAGTTGTATTTTTCATGCACTTATTTGTGCTGTCTGTATTTGGCAGAAGTGGAAAGCTGCCTACATTAAACCGGTCCGTGGTGCTGAAAAGGTTGGGGACCACTGCTAAGAGGACCCCATTGAACACACGTCTCATCTATGTTTTAGGACACGTCTCTGACTGGGAAGTGATGTCATCCGCCGTGGCTCTACACCACCCCTCTGTCCGCCTCCAGGAGCAGCGCGTCTTTTTGGTCCTGGAGGAGGCGGCAGCAGCCAGCCAGCAGCCAATCAGCGCTGAGGACGAGGTCAACAAGATGGCGGCGCCCATGTTGATGATGGCGTCCTACCGCAATCAGACGCTGCATCTGTTTGTACGGCCCGCCCTGTTGGCCGCGGCGTTGAAGCTTGCAGGGCGCAGTTGCAGAGGTGACGCTAGTAACCATGGCAACGTAACTATGATGCTGATGATGCACGTTTGTCGTTGCAGATGAGATCTTTGCTTCCTTCTGCTTCCTTCAGGATGTCTTCCGAAGCGAATTCATCTTCATTCCTGGCAAAGCCTTGGAGGTAAACATGGTTGTGTGTCATTTTTACGACATTCCAGAAAACAGCAAAGTAGAACATTTTGAGAACTATAACCAACAGATTGAAGATGTTTCTCTTTCATTTGCTGTATATATTTTCATTAATCATTTTCTATGCTGTCTATACTAGTCCTAAACAGATACTCTGCTATTTTTTTTATAAATAGTAGATATTCTGCAGATATGTTTTTAAATATTTATTTTTCTTATTTCTTCTGTTTGTTTTATTTTAATTAATCTACAAAACCCAAAACCAGTGAAGTTGGCATGTTGTGTAAATCGTAAATAAAAACAAAATACAATGATTTGCAAATAATTTTTAACCTATATTCAATTGAATAGACTGCAAAGACAAGATACTTAACGTTAGAACTGGAAAAAGTGGCAAAAAAGACTGAGAAAGTTGAGTTATGCTCATCAAACACTTGTTTGGAACATCCCACAGGTGAACAGGATGGGGCCAGGGTCACCACTTTGTGAACAAATGCGTGAGCAAATAGTCGAACAGTTTAAGAACATTTCTCAACGAGCTATTGTAAGGAATTTAGGGATTTCACTATCTACGGTCCGTAATATCATCAAAAGGTTCAGAGAATCTGGAGAAATCACTGCACGTAAGCGATGATATTATGGACCTTCGATCCCTCAGGTGGTACTGCATCAAAAAGCGACATCTGTGTGTAAAGGATATCACCACATAGGCTCAGGAACACTTCAGAAAACCACTGTCAGTAACTACAGTTCGTCGCTACATCTGTAAGTGCAAGTGAAAACTCTACTATGCAAAGCGAAAGCCATTTATCAACAACACCCAGAAACGCCGCCGGCTTTGCTGGGCCCGAGCTCATCTATGATGGACTGATGCAAAGTGGAAAAGTATTCTGTGGTCTGACGAGTCCACATTTCAAATTGTTTTTGGTAACTGTGGACGTTGTGTCCTACGGAAGAAAGAGGAAAAGAACCATCCGGATTGTTATAGGCGCAAAGTTCAAAAGCCAGCATCTGTGATGGTATTGGGGGTGTATTAGTGCCGAAGGCATCTGTGAAGGCACCTTGATGCTGAAAGGTACATACAGGTTTTGGAGCAACATATGTTGCCATCCAAGCAACGTTATCATGTACGCCCCTGCTTATTTAAGCAAGACAATGCCAAGCCACAGTGTTAAATAAAATTAAATATAATTTAATAATTAAATATCTTGTCTTTGCAGTCTATTCAATTGAATATAAGTTGAAAATGATTTGTAAATCATTGTATTGTTTTTATTTACGATTTACACAACGTGCCCACTTCACTGGTTTTGGGTTTTATACTTCAGGAGATTGACGTTAGTATAATAAATGATCAATAAATTAAAAAGAAAATTGTATATACATATATTTGGCTGCTGTTTACAGTTCAGCACTTTTTATACAACATTTTCTAAGATTGGATTAAGTTTAATGTAAGTGTATTGATCCGTTGGATCTGTACCCTCAGAGAAATGTAGGTTCCCATAGCGGCAACACAGTATGCATTATACAACAGTCGTAGCCATAGCAGCAGTAAAATAGGTATAAACTCAATTGTATAAACATTTTCAAACCTCTAGAAAACTTTCAAAAAAATGTTTTTATGTACACAAAATTATTATATTCAAGCGCTTTAAAAGTTATTTTATATTTCACTCACAATTCTATTCTATTTTTAATTTAATGCACTTTGCTTTTAAGTTAGTATAATAGATTATTCTTAAACTCACCAATAATGGTGAATTAACATTTATAGGACAACCTTAGTATATAGTCATAACTATGTACTGTATGTACTGTATTTCTTTGGAGGCACAAATGAATGTGCTCCATACATGCTGCTTAGCAACAAGCGATGCAAACATGTGAATGGTAAAAATAATTAGAGCAATTATGATCTTCCAGCTGGAAAAAAAAGTTTTTACGTATTGTTTTTTGTAGTGTTTTAAGAAAAATGGACATAAAAAGTTAAAGTATTGAAAAACAGTATTATAGCTTTAGTAGTAAAGTGACAAAAAAGGTAACCAAATCTATCCGGTCTTTTTTTAGGACTTTGAGGAGGCGTGCTTACTCCTACAGCAATGTGGCGCCTTGCATGCCGTCGACCAACTGGAGGTGACGGCGTTAGAGGACAGTGTGGAGGTGTTGTCCTTCCTGCGTGGGCTCCTGCAGCCTTTCATTGACTCATATCAGGTCTTAAGTTTTTACCTTTGGCAATCATCATATGCCAAATTGTATGCAATGAATGATGCATATTTTGCAGGTCATGTTGAGCTTCTTGTGTGAGCAGGATGCTAACGAGATCACAGAGAAAGACTTCCTCCCTGCAGTGAGGTGTCTGGCCTCAAAGCTCATCCTATCAGGTACAATAAAGAGCGCATGCACATCTGACCTCCTCCAGGGGAGAAGGGTGACAGTCAGTCTCCCTCAACGCAGGTGATCTCCACACCTATGAGACCCTCTCGTCGGACATGCAAAAGAACATCCTGTCGTCCCTCAGGGGACTGGCGGCCGTGACAAAGTTGAAGGCGTGAGTAATGAGATCAGGAGAGGGGAAATCTGTTTGCTTTTAAGCTCATTTTCTCTGCTGCTGCTCCGAGCCAAAGGTTGCTTTCTTGTTTGGCTCCTGGCAGGTGTGAGCAGAAGAAGTACAGCGTGGACAAAGAAGCAGTGAGAAGAATCGCAGATACACTTTGTAAGAAATAATATTAATTAGCGGTGCTTTGCTCGATCACACTGACAGACTGCTTTTGTCCTCTCATGACTCGAGCTGGGAAAATCCGCCCCCAGATTCTCCAGACTGAACCTGACGCAAGACTTTAGTCCTTGTTGGAAGACGTCCAAGCTCAGTAGCAGACCACATCCTCGCTCTCACCTCAGAGTGAACCCTTACGCCTTTTGGCTTCGTTCCTCCATCACTGGTAGAGCTTCAAAGATATGGTCAGAAGATATCCAAGTGTTAATGATGGCACATTCATCATCAAATTATTTTTTAAAGTGTGTTTCCTACTATGGCTGCAAATTGAACATGATAACGTATGTGATTAATTAAAAAAAGTATTGCATTAATCATGTACAAACAAAGAGCGATCACATACGTGCGCCTTCATCGTAACCGCATATGGTTACCTGAAAGGCGGCATGGGTTGCTGTGTGAAAGGATGAGTGAGGAGACTACGACTGGTGGCCCACCCCAACGGGACTTTCAATAAAACCAAGGTCATTTGCACATATTGCAACGATGAATTCTCTTATCGCAGTTTAAAATATTATATTTAAAAAGCAAAGCAAGTTGTTGAGGCTTCTGCTAGTGAGAACGCTAATAGTACATTGACAACAAGCAGTGGATGACAACAAAGTATACCCGTGAAAATGCACCAAGTTAAGCAAAGCTTTTGTAGCAACTGTGATTAATCGTGATTAATCCAGATTCAAAAGTGTAAATTATCTAAAATAAAAAATAAAAAAAGAATTAGGAAAAAAAAGCTAAATAAAGCTGCTTAAAATTAGCATATATTTAAAAAAAAATTTTTTTTTTAAAGTCACACAATTTTGAGACTTTTGTCATATTAAAATGATTGATGTCAGAAGATATCCAACAGTCTGGGTCTGCGGTTGTTAGGGGAAGACTGAAATGACAGCATACAGACAGTTTGTGGAACTGATTAGGTTAGAAAACACCTCTGTATGCTAATGCTGATGATTAGTTGAACTCAGAACAGAAAAGTATTTTTTAATCAAAAGATTAGTGACTTTCTCTTGTCCAACAATGTGTTTGGCACTTTTCAATCAGACTTTAAGCCCCACCACAGCACTGAAAGAGCGCTGATCAAGGTGACAAATGATATCCGCCTGAACAGAGATGCAGGAAAAATCTCAGTGTTGGTTCTGCTGGACCTGAGTGCTGCCTTTGACACACGGTTGACCATACTATCTTATTGCAGAGGTTAGAAAACTGGGTGGGGATATCTAGTTTTGTTCTTAACTGGTTCAAATCAGATCTCGATCACAGGAAATAAAGTACTTGAAATTGGAAACTGTGTCTCTGACCAAATGGCTATGACCTGTGGGGTTCCTCAAGCCTCAATTCTGAGACCCCTATTGTTCAACTTATACATGCTGCCACTTGGCCAGTTAATAAGCAGCTTCAGTGTCCTAACACAACTATGCAGATGACACTCAGATCTACGTGTCACTGACGGCAGGTGAACGGCGGCCTGTTGATTCACTTTGTCACTGCATCGAACAGATCAGTGTGTGGATGAATAACCATTGACTTCAGCTAAACTAAGACAAAACCAAAATGTCCCACAAAAAGTAAGAGAAACTGTTATTACTCACATTATAAACCTCTCCCTGAAACCTAGTAGTCAGGTTAGAAATCTAGGAGTAATAATGGGCTCAGACTTGAATTATAACAGCCACACTAAGTCAATAACATCTGCAGCTTTTTACCACCTGAAAAACATTGTCAAAATCAGAGAAATAATGTCTAAATCAGGCTTAGAAAGACGAGTCCATGCCTTTGTCTCCAGCAGGTTTGACTACTGTAATGGCCTTCTCACTGGGCTCTCTAATCGAGCTGTAAAGCAACTGCAGTACATGAATAATGCTGCTGCTAGAGTCCTGACTAGAACCAGGAAGTATGACCACTTTAGCCCAGTGCTTAAGTCACTGCAGTGGTTTCCTGTTGCTCGAATAATAGACTTTAGAAGAGCTCTGCTTGTGTACAAGTATTTTCATGGTCTTCTGCCAAAGTACATCTCGGACATTTTAGAACCATATGGGCTTTGAGAGCCTCAGGGAGTGGTCTGCTGGCAGACTATCGGACTGTGCTCCAGTATGCGCCCATCAGAGGCAGCTTATTAATTGTATTATGACACATGTAAGTTCTATTCAGTAATTAATAATTACTAAATAATTATCTTTGTCAGATGCTCATAATTACTAATTATGAGCATGAGGTCAGTAACGTTATCATGATGTGTTCAATGTGGTCTTGTAAAATGTGTTATTATTAGTGGGAAATTTGAATAGCCTAAATACAAAGATATTAAATGTTCATAGATGTGTTGTTGTTTTCATAGTAATATAAAAAAAATATTTTCTCTCTAGGCTTTTTTTTTCTCTCTCTTGGCAAGGGCGGTCGCACTGCATCCCCTCTCCGTGTCTGCTCTGCTTGCCTCTTTGTCTCTTCCTGTCTTGTTTAACTTATTGTTGCCTCTTTTTGCACTGCTCTCCAAAATCTAAACGATGTAATTGATCAACTGGCCTCTCAACAAAATTGACGAGATCTCGGGTTCAGAGGAATCTATCTGTCCTGTCAGAACGGTTGTAGATGGCCACACGATGGACTCTTGGGAGAAGAGGAGTGCCTGGCGACCCTTCAGTCGAGGACATTGAAGATATCTACCTATTCGGAATTAAGATAACAGGACATTTTCTGATTGGAATAAGCGTTGCCCTGGTGTATCGACAAATTGGAGGATGCTGGCAGCCGTTCAAGGTGCCCCGAAGCTCCCACAAAGGATGGAAGCATGCGGGCTGGCCTCTGGGCACTCAGACTATTGTGATATTGGATAAATTGCAAATTAGACAACATCGGACGCCGTCTGCCCTGCAGGATGAATTTGAGGACCAGAAAAGGACAATTAGAGTGAAAAGCTTAAATTAGTTTTCGCTGGCTGAAACACAACTATTCTAATCTCTATTGTTTTCCCTGGCTGCAAGCGACCTTGCTTCAAGATTCCCCTCGACAATGCAGCGAAGACCAAACAAACTCTCCTGGGCTCGGGATCTTTCTGTGTGGAGTTTGCATGTTCTCCCCGTGAATGTGTGGGTTCCCTCCGGGTACTCCGGCTTCCTCCCACCTCCAAAGACATGCACCTGGGGATAGGTTGATTGGCAACACTAAATGGTCCCTAGTGTGTGAATGTGAGTGTGAATGTTGTCTGTCTATCTGTGTTGGCCCTGTGATGGGGTGGCGACCTGTACAGGGTGTATCGCGCCTTCCGCCTGTGTGCAGCTGGGATAGGCTCCAGCACCCCCCTCTACCCCGTAAGGGACAAGCGGTAGAAAATGGATGGATGGATAATGCCAAATCACCACAAAAACCTACTAAGTTTCGTGCCATCTCATGTGGGCTGGTATGACAATAATGTTCCTTGAATCTTCTCAGATTATTACTACTACTAAAACTACTAGTTCATGTACAGGGGTATTTTATATCTACTATATATAGTAGTCTACCTTAAACGACATAAAGCACGACAACCTGTATCAGTCTATTTTTAGCCAATCAGAAGCCTGACAAGGCCTCACAGAAAATGATACCTTTTGTTCAATAGTTTGTGTAGCTCAATAATGTAATGTAATGCAAAGAAAACATCCAAAATTATAAAGCATGCTTGAGACATTTATTATATTTTAAAGTTCTTAACATACCAATAAATGTAAAACAAGCGTAACAAAATGCACCATAGATTTCCATTTGATCTTCTTCGCTTTCAACAACAGTGAGTGAGGAGCAGAGGTCAAAGTTCAACTTGCTGTCGCCTCACCGCCAATCAAACAAGCACACTGTAGTTAAAAGGCCTCTTTGAGCGCCTGGACGGACACAACATTAAGTACACCTGCGCCCAGTCCAAAACAACAATGGCTGCCTTTACCAAGATCATCATCATAATAAAAGTAATAATAATAATGCTCACTTTTAGTCATTTTTGTAAATTATTTGACAGCAGAATATTTCCCACTATACATAATCGTTGCCTTGGTGGAAGTCCACGCTCCAATTTAACGACATTCCGTGTTAAGAATGTTTATTAGGGTTTTAGTTTGCGTTAATTGTTGAATTGCCCTTTTCTCGCAGAAAAAGTCCATTATTTTCAGTCCAACTTAACCTTTACGTCTTAAGACCATAAATCACGTTAAAAAAAGAGGTGTTTGTGTCAGCTAACTCTTCTACTCTTGTACCGCAGCACACAAAAAGGGTGAAAATGAGTCAAAACATGCACCCATGCTGGGTTGTTTGTGCTATTACTTTTCGGACAAATACGCCACACTGTTATGAAAGACCCATACTTGAACATTCTGACCTCTTCAAGAACACACTACTGTAACTTTGAGGTGTTTAGCCGGTTCACCGTGTTATTTGGTACGCACGTTTTAGGGGATTCACAAGCAACACTGTGTCAAATTGGAGCTAAGCATCTTAGTCACTAATTGTGCAGAAGTCATTGAGTGTTTGTTTGATGTCGATAACAATTTTGAGGATGTTTGCTAGCGTGTATTCCCACGTTTTTTTGACAACCCATAGGGGGTGCCACAAATGTAATTTTTGGCTCTAGAAAAAGTATGTTACCTTAGAGTCCAGTATTTATGCTGATGCGGTACTTTAGGCTTTAGGCAACGCGATGTCTCATCACTGCTGGGTCGCTTGTGCTTTTGTAACCTTTAACCTTAGGGGAAGAAAGTACAACCCGTTACCTTGAGTCCAAAAATGAGCCCCATGGAGTAGAGAAGTACAAAACCCAAAACCAGTGAAGTTGGCACGTAAATAAAAACAGAATACGATGATTTGCAAATCCCTTTCAAATTCAATTTGCAGTATATTCAATTGAATAGACTGCAAAGACAAGATATTTAACGTTCGAACTGGAAAACTTTTGTTATTTTTTGCAAACATTAGCTCATTTGGAATTTGATGCCTGCAACATGTGGCAAAAAAGACGGAGAAAGTTAAGGAATCACTGTACGTAAGCGATATTATGGACCTTGGAACCCTCAGGCGGTACTGCATCAAAAAGCGACTTCAGTGTGTAAAGGATATCACCACATGGGCTCAGGAACACTTCAGAAAACCACTGTCAGTAACTACTGTTCGTCGCTACATCTGTTAAGTGCAAGTTAAAACTCTACTATGCAAAGCGAGTCATTTATCAACAACACCCAAAAACGCTGGGCCTGAGCTCATCTAAGATGGACTGATGCAAAGTAGAAAAGTGTTCTGTGGTCTGACGAGTCCACATTTCAATTTGTTTTTGGAAACTGTGGACGACGTGTCCTCAGGAACAAAGAGGAAAAGAACCATCCGGATTGTTATAGGCGCAAAGTTGAAAAGCCAGCATCTGTGATGGTATGGGGGTGTATTAGTGCTCAAGGCATGGGTAACTTACACATCTGTGAAGGCACCATTAATGCTGAAAGGTACATACAAGTTTTGGAGCAACATATGATGCCATCCAAGCAACGTTATCATGGACGCCCCTGCTTATTTCAGCGAAAGAATGCCAAGCCACATGTTACAACAGCGTGGCTTCATAGTAAAAGAGTGTGGGTACTAGACTGGCCTGCCTGTAGTCCAGACCTGTGGTGCAATATGAAACCTAAAATACCACAACAGAGACCCCTGGACTGTTGAACAACTTAAGCTGTACATCAAGCAAGAATGGGAAAATATTCCACCTGAAAAGCTTCAAAAATTGGTCTCTCAGTTCCCAAACGTTTACTGAGTGTTGTTAAAAGGAAAGGCCATGTAACACAGTGGTAAAAATGCCCCTGTGCCAACTTTTTTGCAATGTGTTGCTGCCATTAAATTCTAAGTTAATGATTATTTGCAAAAATAAATTACGTTTCTCAGTTTGAACATTAAATATCTTGTCTTTGCAGTCTATTCAATTGAATATAAGTTGAAAAGGATTTGCAAATCATTGTATTGTTTTTATTTACGATTTACACAGCGTGCCAACTTCACTGGTTTTGGGTTTTGTACAAAGATTGTACCTTTTAGGAGGGGGTAAATAAGGCAACCAAAGTGTTAGAAGCAGCCCTCAGGACATTGACAATAATCAGTCATCTTTACGTAGGCAGCACTTCTTCCCTCCTCAGATGGTGCAGGTGTCCCCAATGAGGTGTCCGGTGGGCGACCGCCCTTCCCCCACTGCGTGGCAAGGCCTATCTGTACACGGGCGGCACGTCCACCTTGATGCGCAGAGCGCTGACGGGGTCCTGGCAAAAGACGGAAATGTACTCCAGGACTTTGGAGTTGAGCTTCTTCTCGCTCTCCTTGGCGCGGTGGCGCTCCTTGTCCCAGCGCTCCTTCTCGCCGTTCATCTGGGAGAACAGGTTGAGCTGGATGGCGCGCAGCGTGGCCGCCAGCACGTACGAGCCCCCCTGCAGCGCGTGGCAAAGGGCGGCGCCCACGCTCAGCGCGGCGCCCATCAGGTTGGGCATGGTCTCGCACAGCACGCAGGCGCCCTCCAGGAGGTGCAGCGTGCACGCGCGGCCCGGCGGCGCCCCGTGGTGTTGGGAGTGTTGGTAGACGTGGGGGGCGGGGCCGTGCTGGGCGCTGGCCAGCAGGTGGCGCGCGCAGTCGCTGAAGTGTACGGCGGCGCGGCGCAACGGCAGCAGGGCCAGGTAGAGGTGGCAAGCCGCTTTGGTGAGGGCGTGGAAGAGCAGGCGCAGCTCCAGTACGGCGTTACCTGGAAGGAGAGGAGAGAGAGAAGAGATTAGGAGGTGCTTGGGTCAGATTGGAGTCTAATTTAATGCGGTGACTAATGTCAGCCTGCATTAAAGTCTCATGTGGGCGGCAACCGTCACCCGAGCACGCAAGGCACGGCCCTGGACGTCACGTGATCAGATAACCATTGGAGCGTTGTTGCATTATGATGACGCCATTGGCACCAAAGTGTATAAAACTACAAAAAAACAGCAGCTAAACAACTTGGGAAAAGATTCATCCTCAGTTTGGGTAACAGAAATGAGTTTTAACAGCCTTACATAATCTTATATATATATAACATGAATATATTAATTTTTACATTATCTTACTTTGGGTATCTTCAAAAGTGCTATTATTAGCAATATTATGAAATAAAAAAACACCGAAACCAAGGCTATGAACATGTTACAATAAATACACTGAATAAACAGGTAACATATCTATTTAAAATGTAATATATGACCATTTTTAAAATAAATATATTTTTTAAAATAAATATAGAAATTATTGTAATAATAAATTATAGAACGGTGATGTTAAAATGATAGGGAAAAAATAGTTGTATTTAACAAATTATATAAAAAACGCTTGATTAAAATTCATAAAAATATTTATTCATGTTAAAACATTTGTAAAAATGAAACATTCAGGACTATTTAAAAAAAAGGCATGATAAATCAATTTAATAGATATTTAATTGTTATGAACTATGGCAACAATACAATTATTTAAAAAAAAAAAGAATATTAAATAGGTAAAATTTACTAAAAATACAGATATTCCCATAATAAATATTACGGATACTAAAAAGTTAAATTATTCTTATTCAATATGCTTTTTGCATTAGATGTGACGCAAATCATTTTCTACAAGTTTTTAATGTCAGAAATTGTGGATATCTTAGCAACAATATTTGATATTATAGTATATAAGTTGAAAAAAAAACTATGGACAAACAAAAACAAACAGAAATGAGTTTTAGCAGCCTTACACACACACACACACACACACATACATATATATATATATATATATATATATATATATATATATATATATATATATATATATATATATATATATATATATATATAAATACATACATACATACATGCATATATAATATATATGTATGTATGTGTGTATATATATACTGTATATATATATATATATACATACATATATGTATATATGTATATATATATACACATACATACATACATACATGTATGTATGTATGTATGTATGTATGTATGTATGTATGTATGTATGTATATTTATATATATATATATATATATACATACATATATATATATACATACATACATATATATAATATGTATGTATATATATATACACATACATACATACATACATGTATGTATGTATGTATGTATGTATGTATGTATGTATGTATGTATGTATGTATATTTATATATATATATATATATATACATACATATATATATATACATACATACATATATATAATATGTATGTATATATATATATATATATATATATATATATATATATATATATATATATATATATATATATATATATACATACACACACATACATACATACATACATATATATATACACACATTTTTACATTATCTTACTTTGGGTACCTTGAAAAGTGCTATTATTAGCAATATTATGAAATAAAAACCCCAAAACCAAGGCTAAGAACATGTTACAATAAATACACTGAATAGACAGGTAACATAATTATTACTAACATATTTAAAAAGTAATATATGACCATTTTTAAATAAATATTTTAGAAAAATAAATACCGAAATTATGTTAAAATTATAAGAAAATAGTTGTTTAATTATACAAAAAAGGCTTGATTAAAATTCATTAAAGTATTGAATTAGTATATAGGACATGTTAAAACATGTGTAAAAAATAAATACATCCAAGCATTCAGGAATATTTTTTTAAATGCCTAAGCACATAGGCACGATAAATTACTTTAATATATATTTAATCATTATGAACTATAACAATAAAATTATTGTAAAAACAGAATATTAAATAGGTAAAATTGACTAAAAAACAGACATTCCCAGATTTAATCAATCTTACGGATACTAAAAAACTACAATAAAGTCCATGTTAAATTATTCTTATTCAATATGCCTTTTACATTAGATGTGACGCATATCATTTTCTACAACTTTTTAATGTAAAAAAAAATGTGGATATCTTAGCGACAATATTTGATATTATAGTATATGAGTTAAAAAATACAACTATGGACCAACAAAAACAAACATTGCAGGATACAACAAGACTGGTGTCGTATACTACATGGATGCATGAAGAAAAGTGCGACTTACCGTCTATAAAGCAGAAAATCCAGAGCAGGACGATGCACGCTGCTAGAGAAGTGAACCAATCCATGTGACTTCCCTCCTCCTGTCCTGAAGCAGACAGTAAAAGAACTGAACAAAATAATGCGATGTTTATGATGACAACGTCGTCCTCGCTCCTGCGTCGTGCGCCTTTACGCACGCACCTCGTCTGCAGGTGTGTGTTCTGAGCCCGCAGGAGAGACACCTTGAGGACACGTCTGCTGCCAAACAGGCGCATTAATGCCGGCAAGCTGCAACCTTTTCACCTAAACGTGTAGTGCACACCTTGGGAGTGTGCTAAATAGACTTGTAGTGCACACCTTGGGAGTGTGCTAAATAGACGTGTAGTGCACACCTTGGGAGTGTGCTAAATAGACGTGTAGTGCACACCTTGGGAGTGTGCTAAATAGACTTGTAGTGCACACCTTAGGAGTGTGCTAAATAGACTTGTAGTGCACACCTTGGGAGTGTGCTGAATAGACGTGTAGTGCACATCTTAGCAGTGTGCTAAATAGACTTGTAGTGCACACCTTAGGAGTGTGCTAAATTTATAGATGTGTAGTGCACACCTTGGGAGTGTGCTAAATAGACTTGTAATGCACACATTAGGAGTGTGCTAAATAGACTTGTAGTGCACACCTTAGGAGTGTGCTAAATAGACGTGTAGTGCACACCTTGGGAGTGTGCTAAATAGACTTGTAGTGCACACCTTGGGAGTGTGCTAAATAGACGTATAGTGCACACCTTGGGAGTGTGCTAAATAGACGTGTAGTGCACACCTTGGGAGTGTGCTAAATAGACTTGTAGTGCACACCTTAGGAGTGTGCTAAATAGACTTGTAGTGCACACCTTGGGAGTGTGCTGAATAGACGTGTAGTGCACATCTTAGCAGTGTGCTAAATAGACTTGTAGTGCACACCTTAGGAGTGTGCTAAATTTATAGATGTGTAGTGCACACCTTGGGAGTGTGCTAAATAGACTTGTAATGCACACATTAGGAGTGTGCTAAATAGACTTGTAGTGCACACCTTGGGATTGTGCTAAATAGACGTGTAGTGCACACCTTGGGAGTGTGCTAAATAGACGTATAGTGCACACCTTGGGAGTGTGCTAAATAGACTTGTAGTGCACACCTTGGGAGTGTGCTAAATAGACGTGTAGTGCACACCTTAGGAGTGTGCTAAATAGACTTGTAGTGCACACCTTGGGAGTGTGCTGAATAGACGTGTAGTGCACATCTTAGCAGTGTGCTAAATAGACTTGTAGTGCACACCTTAGGAGTGTGCTAAATTTATAGATGTGTAGTGCACACCTTGGGAGTGTGCTAAATAGACTTGTAATGCACACATTAGGAGTGTGCTAAATAGACTTGTAGTGCACACCTTGGGAGTGTGCTAAATAGACTTGTAGTGCACACCTTGGGAGTGTGCTAAATAGACGTATAGTGCACCTTAGGAGTGTGCTAAATAGACTTGTAGTGCACACCTTGGGAGTGTGCTGAATAGACGTGTAGTGCACATCTTAGCAGTGTGCTAAATAGACTTGTAGTGCACACCTTAGGAGTGTGCTAAATTTATAGATGTGTAGTGCACACCTTGGGAGTGTGCTAAATAGACTTGTAATGCACACATTAGGAGTGTGCTAAATAGACTTGTAGTGCACACCTTAGGAGTGTGCTAAATAGACGTGTAGTGCACACCTTGGGAGTGTGCTAAATAGACTTGTAGTGCACACCTTGGGAGTGTGCTAAATAGACGTATAGTGCACACCTTGGGAGTGTGCTAAATAGACGTGTAGTGCACACCTTGGGAGTGTGCTAAATAGACTTGTAGTGCACACCTTAGGAGTGTGCTAAATAGACTTGTAGTGCACACCTTGGGAGTGTGCTGAATAGACGTGTAGTGCACATCTTAGCAGTGTGCTAAATAGACTTGTAGTGCACACCTTGGGAGTGTGCTGAATAGACGTGTAGTGCACATCTTAGCAGTGTGCTAAATAGACTTGTAGTGCACACCTTAGGAGTGTGCTAAATTTATAGATGTGTAGTGCACACCTTGGGAGTGTGCTAAATAGACTTGTAGTGCACACCTTGGGAGTGTGCTAAATAGACGTGTAGTGCACACCTTGGGAGTGTGCTAAATAGACGTGTAGTGCACACCTTGGGAGTGTGCTAAATAGACGTGTAGTGCACACCTTGGGAGTGTGCTAAATAGACGTGTAGTGCACACCTTGGGAGTGTGCTAAATAGACTTGTAGTGCACACCTTAGGAGTGTGCTAAATAGACTTGTAGTGCACACCTTGGGAGTGTGCTGAATAGACGTGTAGTGCACATCTTAGCAGTGTGCTAAATAGACTTGTAGTGCACACCTTAGGAGTGTGCTAAATTTATAGATGTGTAGTGCACACCTTGGGAGTGTGCTAAATTTATAGATGTGTAGTGCACACCTTGGGAGTGTGCTAAATAGACTTGTAGTGCACACCTTGGGAGTGTGCTAAATAGACATATAGTGCACACCTTGGGAGTGTGCTAAATAGACGTGTAGTGCACACCTTGGGAGTGTGCTAAATAGACGTGTAGTGCACACCTTGGGAGTGTGCTAAATAGACGTGTAGTGCACACCTTGGGAGTGTGCTAAATAGACTTGTAGTGCACACCTTAGGAGTGTGCTAAATAGACTTGTAGTGCACACCTTGGGAGTGTGCTGAATAGACGTGTAGTGCACATCTTAGCAGTGTGCTAAATAGACTTGTAGTGCACACCTTAGGAGTGTGCTAAATTTATAGATGTGTAGTGCACACCTTGGGAGTGTGCTAAATAGACTTGTAATGCACACATTAGGAGTGTGCTAAATAGACTTGTAGTGCACACCTTGGGATTGTGCTAAATAGACGTGTAGTGCACACCTTGGGAGTGTGCTAAATAGACTTGTAGTGCACACCTTGGGAGTGTGCTAACGTTTCACTACTAGCAAACTAGAATACGGTGCTGGATTAACAATATCACCAATTTTAAATTCGACAGTAATTTTTGCCTTTTTTTGCCCAAACTACTGAGTTAAAAGAATAATTAAAACGGCACACTGAGTAATTCTAGCAATCTCAAAAGTCCTTTAAAGTCTCGTTTTAAAGCAAATCGCACTTTCTGTAGTTCTTTGTCGCGGGATGTGACGTCACAAATCGTGCGACGTCGTCATGGCGATGGGGCACGCGCGCGCTCATTACCCGCCCCGTACACCTGCGCGAGTTCGAACTTCATTTCTTCCTTTCTCGCTTTTCTCCCTCAAACAATCCCACATAAGTCCTCAAGTATTGACAATTTCAAGGAAATGTTCAAACATGTCACGTTTTCAGTTTGTAGGGTTCGAAACTCGGTTGACTGAGGTAAGAAAAAGTGACGCAACGCATTGTGGAAGTGACTCAGCAGCTAGCTTAACATGCTAGTAACATGCTAGTAGACAAGTTCAGACAAATTATTTTTTTTTTTCATATTTTTTAGTATTACACTATCTGTATTTACTTTTGTTTTCTTACCTTGATTTGAAAGTGCCTTAACTTTTGTGTGAATTATAAATGTATGTTTGTTGTTTAATAAAAATAAAAACCTATGGATCGTAATAACAATTTTAGAGAGGTAAAACATAAACAATAATGCGATGGATGATAGCAACTAATATTTGTTTTCTTTTTTTCAAGACATGAGGCCAAAGAGGAGCAATGGCGGCGTAATCACCTACCACATACCGTTTAATATCAGACTTGTAACATCCGAGGTAGGTCAGCGGAACCAGACCAGGTACCTAAAAGTGTATAAGTGTTAAATATATTGTTCTTGAGTTTCAACTGATGTTATACTATGCACATTACGGCCACACTGTGAAGATAATAAAAGTAGTAAAATGTACTAAAAGTCAAACTGTTAGGACATACGAAACGAAAAAACTGTAAAATTGCATATCTTGTATATTAAAGATGCCATATGTAGTAATGTGGCCAGAAATGGTACTGCAATCACGGTCAAAATTATGTAGTCCCCTCCCACTCTCCATGAGTGAGGTTGCCAGATACTCGGCCAAATCCTACTCCAAGGAACTTCAAATGGCAATCGACGAGTCCTACGCTGTAGGTTTCTCTTGTTTATGCTTCTTGCAAGATGGTTTACTAAGTAATTATGCCACATTTTACTGATGTTGATTAACCAAATGTTTTTGTAAAGTTACGCAGCAATATTTTCGTTGGGAGTCGGGACAGATTGTTGGCATTGCCCTGCTAAAATGTCTAGTTTGACCGCACGGACCACGATCAAATTAATTATACATAATAATATATAATATCTTGCATAGGCCTACTTTGATGGCAAGCCAAGGCCAACAGTAAAATTACCGCCACATTTCGTTCAGCATAACTCCATGTTGCATCCAACCTGGCACACTGCATTCTCTTCCATGTACGCACATCACCATCTTTCAGTGCAGAGTGCAATTCTAAGAGCCATCCCACTTTGCGCAAAAAACACACTTTGCATAAATCATATAGCCTACTACCATGTCAATACACAAAGTAGAAAATCTTTACATGTAATGCATTATATTGTGCCAAGCAAATACCACCCCGTATGTGCCTGATGCACATACAGTACCAGAAACTGCAATTAGCTGTGTTAATGTTGGAATGCATTTCCTCAGCGTATCAGCATATTGAGAAGGAAATAGGCACTGACACTACTTATATCCACAGTTTTATTTGGCGAAAACATATTGCCCTGTCAGTTGGAATACACATCGACATAAAGGCTAATGGGCATATATTTCCCCCGTTAGCCTGTATGTCGATGTGTCATTGACCGGGCTAGCATGCTATAAGCATTACACTTTCAGTTTATTTATAAAGCCCTTAAAAAAAACACAGTTGAAAAACAAAGGGCTGTACACCACAAACAAGTAAACACACAAAAAGCACAGAAATACACTAGTGTGATGGTGCTTCGCTCCTAAGCATTCGTTGCACGAACATACTAGCTTTGTTAGACAAGATCATAGACTGTATTGGACAATATAGTTTACATACCAAATGTCCATTTCCATTTATTACAAGTAATAAGAAAACTTAAATGCCTGACTTACCTATCAAGGAGGAAGTTAGCAAGTTTGGCGTCAGATGAAAATATCTTCTCTGCCTTCAATCGTCTCCATCTTTCAAAGGCATCCCCGATACAAATCCTCGTTTTATTCCTGGCTTTGTCATGAATATGTTGAGAATCGTAACAAGGCCTTTTGGATTTACTAAGGTCTGACATGTTTAGTAACTTTACCAGTGGCAGTAGTTCGACGAAGACGGCGGTGCATAACTGGCAACCTGAATGTGACACACTCAGACTTTCTAATTGGTCAAATGGAAACAAATTGGAATGTTGTGACAAATTACAATTTCAAAAGAATGTCACAAAATGGTGACATGTGAGGGAAAAGTTATAACGTTACGAGAAAGGTGTAATATTTTGAGAAAGAAGTCAGACTGTTATGACACACTGAAATGAAAAAAGTACAATTACAAAGTTACGATAAAAAGTTGTAATGTTAGGAGAAGACATTCAGAATGATATTACAAATTAGTACCAAAAGTTGTACAGTTGGGGAACCGTAACATTCCAAGAATAAAGTAAAATAATGATACGAGAAAGGCGTACTATCGTAAAAAAAAAAGTCGGTATGTTGACACACGGAAACAAAACAAAAAATTGTTTTAAATCACTAATTCCTCAAGTTTTTGATTAAAAGTTGGAACATTACAAAATTAAGCCGTACTACAGTAAAAGGTTTAAGAAATACGAGAAGAAAGTCAGGTTTTAGGAACAGAATGACAAACTCCAAAAGATGAAAAATTATGATTAAAAAGTTGAATAATACAAAAACGTTGTACGAAAAAAAAGTATGTTTACAAAAATGGAGTCGTAATTGTACAAGAAAAGAACACAATTGGAAAGAAAAAAACATGTCATTTTACGAGACAAAAGCAGAAAGATATCAGTTACAAGAACGTCGAAATTGACCTAAATGTCAATTGCCAATGTACAACTTTTTTAGTCAATACGCAATTCTTTATTATTCATTCTCATAGTTTTACTTTCAGTGTGACATTAATACTTTCCATAATAAGGAATGAATATTGACAACCATCATCTTTTTTTGATTCAACTTGTCCTGAACGTCACATTTTATTGCTTGTTTAGCGTGAGGAAAACTTGGCGAAAAGTGTTGCGATGTTGCTCTGCAGGCACCAGAGTTAAAGTGCGCAAGGTCAGAGGTGAGATTGAGCGCACCTGTGAAGAAGAAGAAGAAGAAGAAGAGTTGTGGGTGTGCAAAACAAGGCAAAAGAGAAGACAAGTCAGCAGTACAGAGTTCTAGGCCACGGCGAGGCCAGTTGCCCTCTCACACTCCCACCAGGCGAATACAGGTAATGCATGACCACTCCAGAAGCAGATATCTTTTTCACGTGTGACATCTGCGGCAGGTGAAAATGGAGGCTGACAGCAGAGAGATTGCTGATTTAGTTCAACCTTTACTGGACACAGACAAGGTATTATTCAAATTAAATTATTGTCAATAATATTTAATATAATAATGTGTGTATTTTGTCCTTAATACAGGAGTTGGAGAGATTCCTGTCCAAGTATGAAGAAGCTAAGGTGCTGAGGAGGGAACGCATGCGCAAGTGTTGGAACGAGGAAATATGGGCGTCCTCCCGGAAGAAAATGGACCAGCACATGTCCACATGCAACCCGCTGGAGACAAACATGCGCCAGAACTTGTACGACCAATACCTCCAACACGGAAACACTAAGGTCTGTCCATCAAATATTGGAAAAAAACACAAAATTGTTATTATTATTTTATTGTATCGCGTTGTGTTCAGGGCTTTGTGTTTCTTGACACGTGTGACCTGAAGCAGTACAATCCTTATCTGCTCCACGGCGACAAGCCACACAACTGCAAGGTGAGTTTGTCATGTGATTATCTCTGCCAAGAGAGATATATAAATATATACATATATATTTATATACAGTCATGGTCAAAAGTTTACATACACTTGTGAAGAACATAATGTCGTGGCTGTCTTGAGCTTCCAATAATTTCTATAAATCTTATTTTTTTGTGATAGAGGGATTAGAGCATATGTTTGTCACAAAAAACATTCATGAAGTTTGGTTCTTTTATGAATTTATTATGGGTCTACTGAAAATGTGACCAAATCTGAAAAAGCAGGTCTGCAATGAACTGAAAGCTGCTGGAACACAGGTGTCAGTGTCCACAGTCAAGCGTGTTTTGCATCGCCATGGACTGAGAGGCTACCATGCAAGAAGGAAGCCATTGCTCCAGAAGCGACACCTTAAGGCTAAAGTTTGCTGCTGATCACATGGACAAAGATAAGACCTTCTGGAGGAAAATTCTGTGATCAGATGAAACAAAAATTTAGCTGTTTGGCCACAATACCCAGCAATATGTTTGGAGGAGAAAAGGTGAGGCCTTTAATCCCAGGAACACCATGCCTACCGTCAAGCATGGTGGTGGTAGTATTTTTTTTTGCTGTTTTGCTGCCAATGGAACTGGTGCTTTACAGAGAGTAAATGGGACAATGAAAAAGGAGGATTACCTCCAAATTCTTCAGGACAACCTAAATTCATCAGCCCGGAGGTTGGGTCTTGGGCGCAGTTGGTTGTTCCAACAGAACAATGACCCCAAACACATATTAAAAGTGGTAAAATATTGGCTAAACCAGGCTAGAACTAAGGTTTTAGAATGGCCTTCCCAAAGGCGCAGTGGAAGAATGGCCGTGCGCGGCCCGAGGGTCCCTGGTTCAATCCCCACCTAGTTCCAACCTCGTCATGTCCGTTGTGTCCTGAGCAAGACACTTCACCCTTGCTTCTGATGGGTGCTGGTTAGCGCCTTGCATGGCAGCTCCCTCCATCAGTGTGTGAATGGGTAAATGTGGAAGTAGTGTCAAAGCGCTTTGAGTACCTTGAAGGTAGAAAAGCGCTATACAAGTATAACCCATTTATCATTTATTTATTTATTTACCTGACATAAACCCCATTGAGAACATGTGGACAATGCTGAAGAAACAAGTCCATGTCATAAAACCAACAAATTTAGCTGAACTGCACCAATTTTGTCAAGAGGAGTGGTCAAAAATTCAACCAGAAGCTTGTGGATGGCTACCAAAAGTGCCTTATTGCAGTGAAACTTGCCAAGGAACATGTAACCAAATATTAACATTGCTGTATGTATACTTTTGACTCAGCACATTTGGTCACATTTTCAGTAGACCCATAATAAATTCATAAAAGAACCAAACTTCATGAATGCTTTTTGTGACCAACAAGTATGTGCTCCAATTCCTCTATCACAAAAAATAAGAGTTGTAGAAATGATTGGGAACTCATGACAGCCATGACATTATGTTCTTTACAAGTGTATGTAAACTTTTGACCACGACTGTATATATATATATATACACATATATTTATACATACACATATGCATATATATGTATATATAAATCTAATCACCGGACAGTAAGAAAAAAAATGCATTTTTGTAATGTCAGACCAAAATGTTTCTCCGAAAACTTTTACTTCTTGGCCTAAGTAAATACAAAAGCTATATTCTTCACTCATTGACTAAAGTCTTGGCAGAGGTTCTGTGACATGTTTTTAAACTGTGATTAATGCTGACAAAATGCTCACACAGCACAATGTAGCCAAGCTGAAGGAGCCCAAATTACTGGATAGTTCCAAGCTGAACACAGCTCGCTGTGAAGCAGGTAGATGATGATGCAATAACGCTACTATAATCACACTCAATATGAATAATGACTTCTATTTGACATGGATGTAAGTTTGTGTGATGTAGGATGTCAGCACAAGTGGGTTCCTCAAAGGGAACACATCACACCTGAGGCCAACATGCAATCATTTGACACCACTGAAAGCCACGCTGTCGACAAGATTTGCAGGTGCGAAAGCAGCTATGCATGTTTTCTGGCTTTAAATGAATAATAACACATGTTGTGCAGAACCAAAATACCTTTCCACATCCATGACACCGCCATACCGGATGGAAGATGCCATCACAGCACCTGCTGGTTCACCACGCAACAATAAAGTTCATTTTTTATCAACCCACTCGTCTTGTGTGCTCACCTGGTAGAATAGTCACAAATGATAAAAGTCACAATGGCAGTGAACAGTAAGAAGAACGTTCACTCAAGCGTATGAACAATTTATTCACAACATGTCCACAGGCGGGTTTTGTTATGGAGAAAAGAATATTCCAGTGATTGACAATTACATTCCCCTTTAAATGGAAGATGATCATGTGTGTAGTAGTATGTCCTGTAAAGGCACTCCAAGACATTTGTCAATATTGCCTCAACTTGACCTTATTTTGGCGCCTCATAAAGCTGCAAGTCCAGCTTGACCCACACTTCTCCTGTGGGGACTTCATGCAGCAGCAGACGGCGACTGGCCGCCCCTTTACTCTCCATTTCCTTCTTGATGGTTGCCACTGGGACCTCAGTGCGGCCCAAGAAGTCTAAAACGAAAATGAGCAGCAGTCCGGAATATGTTTTTATTTTGGAAAAAAAATCCAATCAGAAAGTAATGCTTTGTGTTTCGTGTGGTACTGTTGCTATTATGTCTTTTGTCCAGAAGAGTGCGCCATACATTTGCTTGTCCAAGCTGCCTTATGTATTTTGTTTTTATTTATTGTTTAACACGTTTCTATCCGACACCTCAAATAGCATATGTGGCAGCGAGGCCAGGAGAATGTGGGTGTGTTTGTAACAAGGTATTAGTTGAAAATGTTTATTATAATGGACAATGTATCATGAAATATCTACTTTAAGTATACAATAATAATTGAGATATATATTTTATATGTGAATATCAAAAAAATGTACAGTTAATTACTACAATAAAAATTCAGCGAAATGCAAAAAAATGATGTTTGAAAAATGTTATTGTATTATAATAGGACACTGTTACAAGCTATAGCACACAAAAAAGTAAAACATTACAAAACAAAGAATAAAAAGTAAAATCCTTAAACCCTAAAACAAATATTTACTGTTTGAGTACCATATAATCAAATCAAATAATTTCACATATATGGATATGCATACAGTATGTCAGGGATGTCCAAACTTTTTGACTTGGGGGGCCGCATCTCAGGAAACAGAGTGGACCGACACCAGCAGATGACATGGCACCCCAAACCATCACCCAACCATGCAAATTTTGCATTTCCTTTGGAAATCGAGGTCCCAGAGTCTGGAGGAAGACGGGAGAGGCACAGGATCCACGTTGCCTGAAGTCTAGTGTAAAGTTTCCACCATCAGTGATGGTTTGGGGTGCCATGTCATCTGCTGGTGTCGGTCCACTCTGTTTCCTGAGATCCAGGGTCAACGCAGCCGTCTACCAGCAAGTTTTAGAGCACTTCATGCTTCCTGCTGCTGACCTGCTCTATGGAGATGGAGATTTCAAGTTCCAACAGGACTTGGCGCCTGCACACAGCGCAAAATCTACCCGTGCCTGGTTTACGGACCATGGTATTTCTGTTCTAAATTGGCCCGCCAACTCCCCTGACCTTAGCCCCATAGAAAATCTGTGGGGTATTGTGAAAAGGAAGATGCAGAATGCCAAACCCAAAAACGCAGAAGAGTTGAAGGCCACTATCAGAGCAACCTGGGCTCTCATAACACCTGAGCAGTGCCAGAAACTCATCGACTCCATGCCACGCCGCATTAACGCAGTAATTGAGGCAAAAGGAGCTCCAACCAAGTATTGAGTATTGTACATGCTCATATTTTTCATTTTCATACTTTTCAGTTGGCCAACATTTCTAAAAATCCCTTTTTTGTATTAGCCTTAAGTACGGTAATATTCTAATTTTGTGACACACGGAATTTTGGATTTTCATTTGTTGCCACTTCAAATCATCAAAATTAAATGAAATAAACATTTGAATGCATCAGTCTGTGTGCAATGAATAAATATAATGTACAAGTTACACCTTTTGAATGCAATTACTGAAATAAATCAAGTTTTTCAAAATATTCTAATTTACTGGCTTTTACCTGTATATATATATATATATATAGTGTGTGTGTGTACATATTATATAAATATAAAATATATAATTAATAATGAATATAAATGGATATTAAGAGTATGTAAAAGTTTGACGTCTACCTTGTTTACTTCCATATCGACCTTAAATATTTGTAATCAGAAATATCAAGCAGCTACAATGCGGCAAACATGGATAGGTGTGTAGTGTTTTGCACTTTTCCCATTAAGCTTTGTAATGGATTTACATGGGTGTATTTGTGAATATTTTATAATGCGTCACCTTTTAAAAAAAAAAAATATCCACAAAATTCAATGAGTAGGTTGTGTTATGTGTGACCATCACTGTTGATACTTTGTGTAGGTTGGATTTTTCTTTGCACCATGACTAGGGAAGGTTATTTGCATTGGGTCATATAAGTTAATGCTGCACATCATTGGACTCCGAGTGAAGTTAAAAGGTCATTTACCTGACATACACATTGCCTGCTCGATCCAACAAACTAGCAGTACTAATACAAGCAAATTTTTAAAGAGGAACTGCATTTTTTTTAATTTTGCCTATTCACAAACAAAATCGTTTATACATTTTTTTTTTTAAAGATTACATTTTTTTTAAAGATGCGGCTAATTTTAGTCACCGTTGTAGCCTTCAAAGCCCTTTAAGACAACTTCAAAACCCTCCATCATCCATCCATCCATTTTCTACCGCTTGTCCCTTTTGCTTTATATATATTTATACATATATGAATATATACACACAAGTCCATATATAATGTAGTAACAGACATGTTCATAACAATATGTAAAATGAACAATATTTACCGTATTTTGGTCATTTTAATCAATGCCAGAACTAATTCCTTTGCGCATTTATTTCCCTTTCCGTAGCAGCGCACGTCCAACAATGTGTTCCTACTTCCGAATACAAAACACTTGTGTGTGTCCTAATCACGGCAGACTAGTAAACTAACAACGAAGACGACTATTTTTGGACAAATGAGGATTCACAACCTTATGTTTTTGAAACTAAATATACGGAGGAAGAACTCTTCTAGAAGCGAGCACGAAGGCACAGTGAAACGTTGGAGCAGACGAAAGCTAGGCGATATGGCAAGAAAAATGATCACGATTAATCTTTTCATATTGTCTGATCTCGATTAATATCACAATTTTTTTTTTAAATTAAAGCGGATTGTCCTGTGCAGGATTATACCAAGTACCTCATCCTTGCTGTTTACTACTGCAGTATCTTGTAACAGACATTTCCACCATGTTTGATTGAGGTAATTAATACTTGCTAACAGCTGACAACTGTCATAAAGTTCATATATATATATATATGTGTGTTTACTAGAGGTGCAACACTACAGGTAACGCACACTACGCTCCGTGCCTCCGTTTTACTGCCATGGTTTTGCTTCTTTTTTGGTACGTTTTGTGGGGGTAAAGACAACAACTTTTTTTCCTCTCAAAGTTATTTTGTTTTGTTTTTGCTTGTCATCGCAAACATTCTGCTGTAAACAAAGTATAATTGGTGTAGTGAATACCATAGGACATTTATTTCAAGTTAACATTTACTAAACAACACTTTCAAAAGGTAAATCATTATTTAATTGCTTGTATACATCAGTGCTTCTCACCAGTGCTTTGGCAAACAACAAGCGGTGACTAGTGTTATAGTCATATTTCTTTATTTAATTCTTTTGAGCGGCACTTCCAGCTGTGTAAAGGGGAAGAGGCACAACGCTGATTGAACTTTAATTTTGAATCACAAGGAGCTTGACTTCCGTGCCGATGGACAGGGATGGTCGCGCACACAAACACATGTACGCAAACACACACACATTCACAGGACCACGGTCAATAAAGACGGATTGCTCCGTGCAGGATTATACCAAATTGTTGCTTCCCTACTGCTAACTACTGTGGTAACTTCTAACAGACATATCCGCCATGTTTGTTCGAGGTAAAAAAAGCTAACAGCTGATCACAGTGATCAAACTCAAATTAATCACGATCAACGATCACGATCATATAATTGCCCAGCCCTAGGTGAAAGCGACTCGAAGCTATTTCAACATAAATGGCGTGCTTGCCCAAATAAACCAGAAACAACATCCCCGGCCAGCTGGACCAAACAGACAACTTTCCATCAAGTGAGTCACACTTTATATTGATCATGATACACAATGCACGTCATAGCATATGCTGTGTACAAACAAAACATGAAATGTGGGCTAATACTTTACAGATAAATAAATGATAAATGGCTTATACTTGTATAGCGCTTTTCTACCTTCAAGGTACTCAAAGCGCTTTGACACTACTTCCACATTCACCCATTCACACACACATTCACACACTGATGGCGGGAGCTGCCATGCAAGGCGCTAACCAGCACCCATCAGGAGCAAGGGGTGAAGTGTCTTGCCCAAGGACACAACGGACTTGACTAGGATGGTAGAAGGTGGGGATTGAACCCCAGTAACCAGCAACCCTCCGATTGCTGGCACGGCCACTCTACCAACTTCGCCACGCCGCCCCTACTGTAATATGATTGTTCATGTTTTTCAGTCAGTACAGATGGTTGTCTTATCGCAGTGTTGTGCATTACAAACTCAAACATGTTTCGTGCTAACGTAAAAGCGTGCTTATCTCTTGCCGTAGTTAGCTTTTACAGCTAATACCATAGCACGCTGATGTGTTAGTACAAAAGAAAAATAGTTCTGGGTATAACACACGGCACGCTGACAAAGCTTAAACTTATTGTTACTATAACAATCTACAAGGTTAATATAGTTGGCTTCTCTTTCTTCCCCTCCATTTATCTGCTTTCTTTTGTATTTCAAGTTAACTTTACATATATGTATTGTTGCATTTGAACAATTGTATTGTTGATAATAGAGGTAATTATTGTTATTATTCATTATCAATAGTGCTATTTCTATTGGTATTTGTATTGCTCCATTTGTAGTGTAATAATGCTCATTGTCATTTCTGCGTTATTATTTATTTCACTAACTGCTTCTTTGCTGTCACTTTTACAATCATATTTGTACATATCCTATTTGATGATGTTGTTCTATTGTTGTTATTGTTGTTGTTGTCTCTGTGTCTTATCCCCCTCTGTCTTCCTTTTTTTCCTCTTTCTATCCCCTCCTGCTCCAGCCCGGCTGCACCAAATAATAATATAAATCCATTTCCATCCATCCATCCATTTTCTACCGCTTATTCCCTTTTGGGGTCGCTGGAGCCTATCTCAGCTACAATCGGGCGGAAGGCGGGGTACACCCTGGACAAGTCGCCACCTCATCGCAGGGCCAACACAGATAGACAGACAACATTCACACTCACATCCACACACTAGGGCCCATTTAGTGTTGCCAATCAACTTATCCCCAGGTGCATGTCTTTAGAGGTGGGAGGAAGCCGGAGTACCCGGAGGGAACCCACGCAGTAAAGTCAAATACAAATAAGGCAACAAGAGAAGTAACCCACTCTTTTGTAAAGTAAATCTGAACAGCAGATATGGGCATCTACATCAACTATATGATTTGCCTGAGTAGCTGGACAGGACAAAAAAAAAGAAAAAAGAAATAGAGTTCTTGTGTTCACTTTTACAATAACAATGTTGCTACAGTTTGATTATTATACAGGTTACGAAACGTAACCTGTATTGTTGACAGTTTTTGAATGCATTTTTTAAGTGATTTAGAGGTAGAATTGATTGCTCCCATTAGCTGCATTGCTAGCTACATAGAACAAAAGTTGATTTTTTGTCTCTCATATTGGTTGTGAACGATAGGCGATATTAAAAAAGAAAAAGAAAAAAAGGGGCAGTTCCACTTTAAAATGAATGCACTCTCCCTGCAGGCAATATTCCTAATTAAACTCATGATGTCTCACGAGCCAAATTAAAGACGTCGGTGGGCCGTAGTTTGGACACCCCTGGTGTATACAAACACACACCGTATGTGTAAAGCATATTGTTGTGGATTGTAAAGAATGTTTTTACATTTATCTTAAAATATTCTCATATTTGTGTTGAATTTTTTTTTTTAACAGTTTGAATTATTTTTAGTGATTTACTTCTTTTAAGTTGTTTTGTGCTACTTTGTTTTTACACTGACCGTCTGGCGAGAACTGGTCCTTCTCAAACACAGTGATGCACAGCACGTCCTGGTAGAGGTCTTTGATGAAGAACTGGCAGTTGAAGTTCCACTTAGGGTTGAGGGTGTTGCTGAGGGCTCTGGAGGTGTAACACTGAGCCCCCATGGTCAGCTCGCAGTAAGGGTTGCTCTTCCCTGCCACGGCACAACGATGAGAACGACCACAAACATTTCAGGTTGTCTCTTTCTGAGGAATTACCATTGGGCTTGCAGGCTTTGAGCTCCTGAGCCTCAGTGACGGTCACCAGCAGTCTGCCGATGCCGCTGGTCTTCAGAGAGCGAGCTTTGGAGGAGGACAGGGACAAATCAGAAAGAGACTGCCATCACAGAAACACGTTAGAATTCACCTTGATACGCCTTCTCCCTTTTTTTCTTCTCCGTCTCGATGAAATACTCCGACGCCACTTTGATTTTTTGCACCCACGTCGCCCTGACCAACAACCATACAGAGGCCACAACATTAGGTACACCTACGTCATCTAAACTCATCCAAGATGAGAAATATTAATTACAAGTTACACTACTGCCATACTGTTTGTAATATTTTGGCAAAAACGTGAAAAATAAATAAATAAACCACACAAAAATATATTATAAAATCACTATGAAACCATCCATCCATCCATCCATCTTCTTCCGCTTATCCGAGGTCGGGTCGCGGGGGCAGCAGCCTAAGCAGGGAAGCCCAGACTTCCCTCTCCCCAGCCACTTCGTCCAGCTCCTCCCGGTGGATCCCGAGGCGTTCCCAGGCCAGCCGGGAGACATAGTCTTCCCAACGTGTCCTGGGTCTTCCCCGTGGCCTCCTACCGGTCGGACGTGCCCGAAACACCTCCCGAGGGAGGCGTTCGGGTGGCATCCTGACCAGATGCCCGAACCACCTCATCTGGCTCCTCTCGATATGGAGGAGCAGCGGCTTTACTTTGAGCTCCCCCCGGATGGCAGAGCTTCTCACCCTATCTCTAAGGGAGAGCCCCGCCACCCGGCGGAGGAAACTCATTTCGGCCGCTTGTACCCGTGATCTTGTCCTTTCGGTCATGACCCAAAGCTCATGACCATAGGTGAGGATGGGAACGTAGATCGACCGGTAAATCGAGAGCTTTGCCTTCTGGCTCAGCTCCTTCTTCACCACAACGGATCGATACAGCGTCCGCATTACTGAAGATGCCGCACCGATCCGCCTGTCGATCTCACGATCCACTCTTCCCTCACTCGTGAACAAGACTCCGAGGTACTTGAACTCCTCCACTTGGGGCAAGATCTCCTCCCCAACCCGGAGATGGCACTCCACCCTTTTCCGGGCGAGAACCATGGACTCGGATTTGGAGGTGCTGATTCTCATCCCAGTCGCTTCACACTCGGCTGCGAACCGATCCAGTGAGAGCTGAAGATCTTGGCCAGATGAAGCCATCAGGACCACATCATCTGCAAAAAGCAGAGACCTAATCCTGCAGCCACCAAACCAGATACCCTCAACGCCCTGACTGCGCCTAGAAATTCTGTCCATAAAGGTTATGAACAGAATCGGTGACAAAGGGCAGCCCTGGCGGAGTCCAACCCTCACTGGAAACGTGTCCGACTTACTGCCGGCAATGCGGACCAAGCTCTGACACCGATTATACAGGGAGCGAACCGCCACAATAAGACAGTCCGTTACCCCATACTCTCTGAGCACTCCCCACAGGACATCCCGGGGTACACGGTCGAATGCCTTCTCCAAGTCCACAAAGCACATGTAGACTGGTTGGGCAAACTCCCATGCACCCTCAAGGACCCTGCCGAGAGTATAGAGCTGGTCCACAGTTCCACGACCAGGACGAAAACCACACTGTTCCTCCTGAATCCGAGGTTCGACTATCCGGCGTAGCCTCCTCTCCAGTACACCTGAATAGACCTTACCGGGAAGGCTGAGGAGTGTGATCCCACGATAGTTGGAACACACCCTCCGGTTCCCCTTCTTAAAGAGAGGAACCACCACCCCGGTCTGCCAATCCAGAGGTACCGCCCCCGATGTCCACGCGATGTTGCAGAGTCTTGTCAACCAAGACAGCCCCACAACATCCAGAGCCTTAAGGAACTCCGGGCGGATCTCATCCACCCCCGGGGCCTTGCCACCGAGGAGCTTTTTAACTACCTCGGCAACCTCAGCCCCAGAAATAGGAGAGCCCACCACAGATTCCCCAGGCCCTGCTTCCTCATAGGAAGACGTGCTGGTAGGATTGAGGAGGTCTTCGAAGTATTCTCTCCACCGATCCACAACATCCGCAGTCGAGGTCAACAGAGCACCATCCCCACTATGAAACCTAACTAATTAAATACTAAAAATAGGGTGAAATTAAACAATTTGTCCATTTATTTCTGTGTGATCATAATTATCCATCCATCCATCCATTTTCTACCGCTTATTCCCTTTTGGGGTCGCGGGGGGCGCTGGAGCCTATCTCAGCTACAATCGGGCGGAAGGCGGGGTACACCCTGGACAAGTCGCCACCTCATCGCAGGGCCAACACAGATAGACAGACAACATTCACACTCACATCCACACACTAGGGCCAATTTAGTGTTGCCGATCAACCTATCCCCAGGTGCATGTTATATTAAAACTATTTATAATTTTTTTAAATGACATTCTCTTATTTTCAGTCAAATTTGTTTGGGCCATATTTGTACATGTAGCTCAGGCAATTCAAAGTAATATTTCACCATTTTATTAATCGCTTAATTCATTCCATACATCAATAATTTCAAAACCGTATACATAATAATACAAATAAATAATAGTAAATCCTTGTCTATTCGTTTTTATTTATTTATTGTAAATAGTAACTTAAACAGAAAGGGGTTTGATAGCTCCAGAAAAGTGCTGCTGTGGCATTTTTATAGATTTTGTCTTTTGTGTTTTTTTGCCATTTCAAGTGAATTAAATGAAATGCTACTACTGTACAGGTATCTACTGTGTTCAGATAAAACAAATACATAAAAACAAAAAATAGTTATATAAAAAACAGGAAAAATACTAATAAACCACAACATGTATTTATAATATAGATCAGGGGTGTCAAACTAATTTTAGATCGGGGGCCACATGGAGAAAAATCTACTCCCAAGTGGGCCGGACTGGTAAAATCACGGCACGATAACTTAAAAATAAAGACAACTTCATATTGCTTTCCTTGTTTAAAAATAGAACAAGCACATTCTGAAAATGTACAAATCATAATGTTGTTGTTGTTTTTTACACTTACATGTTGCGGTTAATAGTATTCTATCTTTATTTGTCGTTATTTGTATTTTCTGAATAAATTATGTGATAAAGTTCATCAGTCAACTCATTGGTGTTACTTTTCAATCTATCAAGATAACAAAATGATATCAAAATCAAATTACAGGATGTTATTTATGTTGTTTGATCATTTTCCTCAACTGATGTACTAACATCATGTGGTTTATTTTGTACATATGTAGCATCGTCTACAAAGATACAAATATTTGTTATTGCAACATCCAGTAGACACATTTAGAACAGCTGTTTCTTTCATTCAAAATTTTCAGGTTAATTTTTATACTTAGCAAACTCATCCCGCGAGCCGGATAAAACCTGTTCATGGGCCTGGTCGGGCCCTCGGGCCGTACGTTTGACACCCATCAAAAATAGAAGAAGAAAAAAGTAAAATAAATTTTTTTTTTAACATATAAAAATAATAAACAAAATAATAAAATACCATTTTGTATAATACAATACTAAATAAAAAAATACATTTATATTAAATTTTTTTTTTAATTTGTTTTCAAAAACTTTACTTTAAAATTAAGTCATTGACAGCCGCAGGTGAACTAATAATATGTAATGATATGGAGCTAATCCCACCTTTCATTCAAGGTCTCGGTCCTGAGCGAGTAGACGCGGTCGATGTGCGAGACGTGGAAGAGCGGCTCGTCGCTGGACGGGTCAGGTGGCATTTTCACCAAAACCTCATTGAGGAAGAGTGGCTGTTTGAGGTGAGGGGGAAGAAAAAGTGTGATGCAAAACCTACAAAGCGCTCTAATGCTGTGATGCAGACCCTCCAGGATTTTGTGGGTGGATTGTTAAATGGTAATGCATACATTTGAGGTGACTTTTACAGAAAGTGGCAGCAAAAGCTGTGATGTTTTGGCTTATTTTTAAAATGATATTAATTCAACTTGCGATTTTATGACCTTGTTGTCAATATTTTAAGTCTTCTTTGTAAGCTTTTGTGAGCTATCTGCTGTGTTGTGCACAAGTTGCATATTTTGGCCATGTTAAACATTTGTTTATGCTCCAACACATTTATTCTCACACATCAAGAGCATTTCTGAACTGTTGAGAGCAATCCATAGCGCAGATTTTTCTTGGTAAATGAGACTTGATGAGAAATTATCATCACATGTCAACACGTCTGTCATGTAAATGCTGCTGAGGTCAGCGTTGTAAATGGAAATCTCTTCTTAATTGCCTTACTCTGGATAAATAAAAGGTAAATAAATATCCAACTACATAGAAACTAGGAAGTGAGCGCGCCTATTGCTAAATGCTAGATGTTTGTATACTACATTACCCAGAATGCTTAGCGCCATAGTCAGGAGCTGAAAGTAGGTGTGGACTATGTGGGAGGATGGCAATTGTGGGTTGATCAATGAAAAGTTCATATATTGTCACATGTTGTTGTTCCTGCTTTGGCTACACAAGAAACAAACATATATTTTGATTAGACAGTTGAAATGTGTGTTTGAGCGCCGCTCACAGACAAATTTGATTGCCAAAAATGATGCTCATTGGCCAGAAGTTGCAGGAAAGAAGTGGGCATTTTGCAGGAATTGGTTGAATTTGCGTGAATTGACACAATGGCAAAATCCTGGAGGGACTCTTGGTGGTGCGGTTAGCCTCACCGTCTTGTACATCTTGAGCTGCATGCTGCTCTTGGGGCTGAAGAGCTTGTCCGGACCCGAGGAGGAGAAGGTCTTGGCGGCATTTGTGAGGAGGAGGAAGTCGTTGAAGAGGAAGGCCCACAGCTCTCTGCTGCTCTTGGACTTGTGCAGACGACCGCTGTGGAGGAGCTTGCGTGGGCCCAAGCAGTTGGTCAACGAGTTAAACAGCAAGTGCTGCAACACAACAAGTGTTTGTATTATTTACAAAAAGAGAAAGCAACCAGAGTCGTCAACTGCCAAGTTATTGTGTATTGATAATAAACGTGTGTGTTGGACTTCCTGTTCCTGCTTTTCTATCTTTTATTGGCCATCAAATTATATCGCTCACACATCGAGCAACAAGATGATAGAGCAAACGAGGGCTGGGGGACAATGATCACAAATTATTTTTTCATATCATCCAATCTCATTTAATATTATGATTTTATTTCCTTATTAATGGCGGATTGTCCCGTGCAGGATTATACAAAGTACCATTGCATCCCTACTGTAGTATCTTGTAACAGTCATTTCCGCCATGTTTGATCGAGGTAATCAATGCTACCAGCTGACAACTGTTATTTTGTTCATATGTGTGATTGTGTCTGCAAGAGGTGCAGCGGTACAGGGAAACCACACTCGGTTTTAGGACCACGGTTTTGCTTTTTTTTTGTTATGTTTTGTGGGTGTTTTCCTCTCAAAGGTCTTTTATTTTGCTTGTAGTCACAAATTTGCTTATCACAAACTTCATTCTGCAATAAACAAAGTATATCAGTGTTGTAATGAATATTAAGACTTTTATTTCAAGTTTTAAAATTCACTAAACAACACTTTCAAATGGTGAATTATTATTTGTATTCCTTAATTACTTGTATACATCAGTGCTTCTCACCAGTACTTTGGTAAACGACAAGCGGTGACCAGATTGTCGAGTTTTTTTTAAACTCAAATACTGTATCATGTATTTAATGAAAATAAATTAAAGTGCAGTTTGAATTTGAGGTACTGTAAAAAAATGTGTACCGACTCATAAAACAAGTTTAATAATTATTTCAGGAACAAAATGTTTGTATACACAAGAGTTTTTTAGTACATGTTCTATCTGAGGAGTTGAATCAGAGCAAAGATAAACAAAAATTCTGATTAAAAAATATTTAGATATAGAAATTGATTTTTCTGATTAAATTAGTGGGTGTGTTTATTTTCCCAGTCAGGACCAACACAGTAGTTCAGTCACAAAGACATTCGGTGCCTGCCTGTAAGTCCGCATTGAGGGCATGATGACAGCAGGTGAGCTGCAGCAGACAGAAGGGCTTAAAGTGTGTCACTAATGTTGCTGCTCCTTCACAACAATGTGATTCACCTTCCATGCTAGTATTAGCCATAGTTCTTTATTTTATTCTTATGAACTGCACTTCCAGCTGTGTAAAGGGGAAGAGGCACAACGCTGATTGAACTTTAATTGTGAATTACAGGGAGCTTGACTTTCGTGACGATGGACAGGGACGGTTGCGCACAAATCCATCCATCCATCCATTTTCTACTGCTTGTCCCTTTCGGGGTCGCGGGGGGTGCTGGAGCCTATCTCAGCTGCATCCGGGCGGAAGGCGGGGTACACCCTGGACAAGTCGCCACCACATCGCAGGGCCAACACAGATAGACAGACAACATTCACACTCACATTCACACACTAGGGACCATTTTAGTGTCGGCAATCAACCTATCCAACGGATACAAACACGTGTACACAAAGACACACACATTCACAGACACACACAGGACCACGGTCATTTAAGGCGGATTGTTCCGTGCAGGATTATACCGTGCATTGTTGCTTTCCTACTGTTAACTACTGCGGTATCTTCTAAGAGACATTTCCGCCATGTTTGATCGAGGTAAAAAAGCTAACAGCTGATCACAGTGATGGAACTGAAATTAATCACGATCATATAATCGTCTAGCCCTAGAGTAAACTAGAAAAGAATGGGAGCAGCTTTTCCAATTTTTGCACAATTCCTCCGAATGAGAATGGCTGTTAAATGACAGCAGATTGACCCAAACAATAACAATATATTTCAGTGTTTATATTCAATAAGTGCTAACCTCGATGGCTCCGTCACACTGCACGTGGCTCTGGATCCACTCCAAGCGATCAGAGTTCTCCTTCTCCCGGACGCCCTCGTTGACCTGAGAGCACAACTCCTCTGCGCGCTCCAGAGCTTCCCTCAAAGTAGCGTGGTCAGCGTGGTGGTCAGGGGTATGCTCTAGGATCTGTGCACATGATGATTCTATTAAAAGTAGTTAGGTTGTGTGGCTGCTCCTCTGTGTTGTCCATACATTCTTTATGAGCAGAGGGTAACGGGTGATTCTCTGCATGGGCTTCAGCAGGAAGCTGGACAGCGGCATTCCTTTACAGCGGTAGTTAGTGGCGATCTTCTACGCAGGAGGAGACACAAAAACATGTGTGCCGATGTCAGTGTCCACCATAAAAACTTCTATCTACAAATACTGCCTTTCTTACTAAGAGTAATACTCATTGTGATACACCAAAGCTAATCAGGCAGTAACTGAATGCATACAAAGTTGAGAAAGAAAAAGGGTTATTTTTGATGGCATGTTAGATAAAACTTGGCAGGTTTTGAACAAATAAATGATTTGCATTCAAGTAAAACACTTCCTGTTCCTGTATGACATTCAGACGAATATTTTTTTTAATAAATTATGCATGCAAGTAATTTACCAGGATTAATTGCGTTATACAAGTGTATCCATATGTACCGGTATGTATTTGTGTATTTGAAGGACAATGTGCAGTTACAATAAAAAGATGGCTGCACCAGATTTAGCACCACGCTAATTTCCATCTGGAGTCCTTTTCTGGCACATTTAGCATCCACAATTAAAATTACACATTATTAAAAATACATTGCAAGATTGAAATTACATAATGAAAAGCAATACACAGAGAAAGTGCGAGTAACAAATCAGTGCAGAAGGATATATAGTGCAACAGTTTTGATCAAAATCCACATAACACAGCATACAGTGCATTCGCAATCAGATGGTACCCACGAGGGTATCATCCAATAGCTATATACCCCATTGGTATTGCATATGTAAACAAGATGGCGATATTACACTATTAGACTGGTACTCTGATGGAGGCAGACTTTTTTTTTGGAACATTACAGTCGCCCCTGGATACTGACCATAACACTCTGTTTGTTAGTTGAGAGTGTAGCTGTTTTAAGGGGTGGTGGAGCGGCATCATCAAGGATCTTACGTACCAGGTGGATATTGGAGTACCTGATGAAGTTTTCAAAGCTAAGTCTAATGTATTTTTCAAGGATGTTACTACGGTGGCATCGCCGAGGCTTTTTATCGAGGATCGTTTTAAATTCTCTCAGATCATTACATAATCAAACACTGAAAATCCTTGGCGATGCCACCGTAGTAACATCCTTGAAAAATACATTATACTTAGCTTTGAAAACTTCATCGGGTACTCCAATATCCACCTGGTACGTAAGATCCTTGATGATGCCGCTCCACCACCCCTTAAAACAGCTACACTCTCAACTAACAAACAGAGTGTTATGGTCTGTATCCAGGGGCGACTGTAATGTTCCAAAAAAAAAGTCTGCCTTTTCCCAGTCAGCCTTTTCCTACGAAGCCATCAAAGAATGGAATGGTGCTCCTGATCTGAGAGAATTTAAAACGATCTGGCTTGAGACCATGATGATATACAGTACAAGATATGCGATATGATCATTGCATTGAAAAAAGAATTAGCTGCTTCCAATGATAAAAAAGCTCCTGATTTGCTGGAAGTTAGTAATGTTATATTTCAGAACATGACATACCTTTTTAACATGATTTTTAAAATTTAGTGTAGGATCCAGTATCCTGCATAGATATTTACCTTCCTCACCATTATTGATCATGTAACTATTCACAAATAGATGTTTGGGAGAACACTTTGATTTGGTTTGTTTGAAAAAGGCATTGTGGCATTTTTATCTGTGTTCAGCGTAAGGTAGGACTCCTTCAGCCACTCTGTTGCTTTGGATATTACTACGGACAGCTTAGCTGCAACCAGATTTGCATCGGAACCGTGAGTAAAAAAAACTGTGTCGTCAGCATATATTAAGATCTCCACATCTTCATAAATGGAAGGCAGGTCATTGATGTACAAACTGAAGAGCAGTGGCCCCAGAATAGACCCTTAAGGTACCCCTGTGGTACAGAAAGTGAGCGGTGAAGTTTTGTCATTCATTCTTATACGCTGTGAGCGATCTGCGAGGTAAGATTGAAACCAACTGATAGTGTTTGCATATATATATATATATACACACACACACATACATGTATGTATGTATGTATGTATGTATGTATGTATGTATGTATGTATATATATATATATATACACACACACACACACACACACACACACACACACACACACACACACACACATATATATATATATATATATATATATATATATATATATATATATATATATATATATACCTGCCAACTTTTGAAATCAGAAAAACCTAGTAGCCAGGGTCCAAGGGCCGCAGGCCCCGGTAGGTCCAGGACAAAGTCCTGGTGGGGGGTTCCTTCGCCCCCCGACGCAAAATGATTATTAGCATTCAGACAGGTTAAAATGTTGCTAAAACCATCACTTTTCTATCAGTCACAGTGACTTTTCAAAACAAAAATATTACAGCAAAAATCATATGGGTTGATTGACATGTTTATTCTGTAAGCTAACTTCAATAGTTTGAAATTATTTTGACAGTTAATGCCAGTTATCCTGTCAACCTTTCACAAGACTTCAATTTGTTAATTGAAAGTATAAACAGTATAAACACTTTTTACAGTAAACAAATGGTAAAACAGTACTAAACAATTCCATTAAAAAAAAAAATTGGTGTCATTATTAACTTTCTGTTCAAGCTTGTATAATCTACTGCCTTGTTCAATTGTAAAAAATATTCTGTGCCTAAAATTCACATTTCTATCACAATTATCATACTGTAAACATGGTAAGCTAACTTCATTAAAATTAATAGTCCTGTCAATAGCATGGCATTACAATTCAAATGTAGTTTTTTTGTAAGCCTTTCAAAATAATTCAAAATATGAAAAATTAATGAAAATTAATTTAAGCCATCAGACACTTGAAAAGTGGCACATCACATCTCTAATGTAATCATTTTAACTTTTCAACAGAAATAGCACTGCAAAAATATTAAGGACATACTTCTGTATTTTGGTAGTTAGTTAGTTTGGTACTCGTTTTATCTTTTAACCTGTTCATTGTACAGCACTTTGGCTACCCTTGTGGTAAATTTTAAATGTGCTTTATAAATAAAGTTGATTTGATTTGATTTGATTTAGTTATGCTGTCAACATTTAACAAGATTTCTTCAACTTGGACTTGAAAGCATAAATAGTATAAACACTTTTAACAGTATAACAGTACTAAACAATTCCAATAGATAACATTGGTGTCACTACCTTTTTGTTTGCTCAATTATTGCCTCCGTAAATAAAACTTCGGCATTTATCACATCCAAAGAATCTGTTTGGGCGATGAAAAACGTTGAAAGTTTTCCACTTGTATCGCTAGCAACGGCATTAGACTTGTGTTTTTTTGTCCCAACGTGGTCTTTTACATCGCTAATTCCTCCGTGTCCGATCGAAAAATCTTGTCTGCACAAGGTGCAATTCGCGTAGTTTTCACCCTTTTTGGAACGGATAATTATTCCCGGATAGGCTTTTGAATATTCTTCACGGAATGACTGCAGTTTTCTTTTCGGTTTATGTTGAGTAAATGTGATCTCATTGTTATTAATGCTGTTTCTGTGTATCATGAGAAGAAAGGCTTGCTGTTGTTGTTATGCGCCTCCAATAGGTTATATACGGTAGTGCAGGTTCATCCGCGCTATCGTCACGTGATCTCTTCCGGTTCACTTCGCGCGAGAGAATATGAGATACACACAGAAAAGTTTGATGGAGTTGTGTTCTATTTTCCACAGTTACCGATGTTTTGTTTCCCGGTGCTGTGAGGCATTGTACTGAACCATCCTTAAAATAAACCATCATCTTTCATATATATACAACTGGAGTATTCATTGAAGATGAATGAAGAAAGAGGAAACCCAACAGTTTAAGACTCGTATGCGATTTTTCTCCGGCTGATTCCATGATCGTTCGCTCGTTTGGAAACAATGGCCTCGTGCTTGGCAGCGGTGCTATAAATAGCCTCGCGCATGGTATTCGGAATGGCTCGATAGGAAGTTACGGGAAGCAGTGTCGATTGTCATTGTTACGCGATTTCGTGAATAAAACTTAAAAAAAAATAAAAAAAATTTAATTAATGAAAAACCGTATTTTTTATCACTGCAACCGTAACCCGGAATAGGTTGATGAAAACCGTACTAATTACGAGAAAACTGGAGTAGTTGGCAGGTATGTATATAAATATATATATATATATATATATATATATATATATATATATATATATATATACATACATACTAGAGATGCGCGGTTTGCGGACACAACCGCGGAGTCCGCGGATTATCCGCGGATCGGGCGGATGAAATTTAAAAAAATAAGATTTTATCCGCTCGCGGGTCGGGTCGGGCGGATTAATTAGATTTCTTTTTTTTTTTTTTTTTTTCTTTCTTTTTTTTGCGGGTGGCAGTTAAACCAATTGGGAAATATATATACATAGTTAAATGTTGTTACCCACATACGAAAAACGAGCAGGCACCTGCAGCATATGCCACAACAGAAGAAGAAAAAAAAAAGAGATGGACACTTTTACGGAGCGGAGAAGGGACGCCTCGCCGGGGTCCGGGACCGAGGCCCCTTCCCCCGAGAGGGCCCCACCGGGAGCCGTAGCTGAGGCGATCCGCGAGAAGGGCCCGACGCACGTCCAGGGTCACTACCGCGCCCACCGCACCGACACCCCGCCTCGTCCGCTTTCGCCGCGGCCGGCGTCACGCGCAGCAGGTAAGCAGCTTACCTGCCCGCCACCCCCGTGGCCGGGGGATCGTAACATGGGTCACTCCGCGCGCTCCGCCCGCGCAGCTTACCTGCTTGCTCGCAAAATGATTATTAGCATTCAGACAGGTTAAAATGTTGCTAAAACCATCACTTTTCTATCAGTCACAGTGACTTTTCAAAACAAAAATATTACAGCAAAAATCATATGGGTTGATTGACATGTTTATTCTGTAAGCTAACTTCAATAGTTTGAAATTATTTTGACAGTTAATGCCAGTTATCCTGTCAACCTTTCACAAGACTTCAATTTGTTAATTGAAAGTATAAATAGTATAAACACTTTTAACAGTATGTCGTGCTGTGAAATACAGCCGACAGGATGGCGCAGCAAACACGAAGCAAGGCCATGCTGCAGGAGAACAAAGGACTTCTTTCATTTAAGGTTTGTGATAAACCATCAAACTCATTCGTTAAAAGGACTCTATAGTAATATAAAGCGAATTTTTCTGGACATTATCATGCAAGAAAAGTTTATTTTTGGGATCGCGATCACCGCGTAATGATTTTTAAAGGTTGCATTACAAACATGTAACTGTCCCATGTGATCAGCCAGTGCTATTGGAAGTCCATGCTCAATTATTGCCTCCGTAAATAAAACTTCGGCATTTATCACATCCAAAGAATCTGTTTGGGCGACGAAAAACGTTGAAAGTTTTCCACTTGTATCGCTAGCAACGGCATTAGACTTGTGTTTTTTTGTCCCAACGTGGTCTTTTACATCGCTAATTCCTCCGTGTCCGATCGAAAAATCTTGTCTGCACAAGGTGCAATTCGCGTAGTTTTCACCCTTTTTTTTATTTTTATTAATATTAGATATATAACAACGGGCGGATGCAGTTCTGATCAAACGTTACATCGGGTGGATGGCGGATGGTTGACGACTTTCTGCCGCGGTTGCGGATGAAATAAATTGCCTATCCGCGCATCTCTAATACATACATACACATACATATATATTATATATATATACATACATACACATACATATATATTATATATATATATACACATACATACATACATACATACCAGTGACGTGCAGTCACTAGAGGCAGGTGAGGCGGGGCCTCACCTGCCATCATGGAAAGAAAAAAAATGTAAAAAGAAAAAAAAAATTATTAAATTGTTAAATGTATCCAGTGATTATACTATAAAGTTATTTTCCATTTAACTTCACCAGTTTTAGATTATTTTTATTCAAAATCGCTGAATTTTCACATTTGTCGTTCAAATACTGAGAAGAGACGGTGCGGTGAACAGCAGCCAGTTGAGGCACGTCACTCATTTGTGCCTCACCATGGATTGCGGACTCGGCAAACTGCTGGCCTGCTGTGCAGTGAGACCGTATTGCTATATGAACTATATTATACATTTCCATAGTTTAGTTAGCTGAGGTATATAATGTACAGTGTATTTTGTCAACAACTGTATGTGTGTAACGTATTTCTTGTGCTGAGCGATCATAAAACGGCTGCAAAAGACGCACTGGCTGAAGCTCGCAGTAATCCGCCTCCTGCACCCCCGCCGTAGAATTTGCACCCCCTGACGGGAGTGTTATATCAACTATAGCCCACACTTAAACTTTCCACGTGCAAGATTGAATCTATTTAAAAAAGTTATTTCATAAGAAACCAAAAAGTGCAAAAACAATAATGTTCGTGTTGGAGGAGTTGTGAATGACTGCAGGGCCACAACATTAGGTACACCTGCAGACTGCAGGTGTACCTAATTCACAACTCCTCCAACACGAACATTATTGTTTTTGCACTTTTTGGCTTCTTATTAAATAACTTTTTAACCTATTTTTATGGGCTTTCCTCTTTGTGATGTTAAGTTCCTGTTATGCGCTGTTATACAGTACATGCCTTGAGCTCTTATTTTGAAGGCGCTAAGAGCGGAAGTGATGACACGTTGGAGTGGAGCGTAGGTTTTTGAAAGAAGGTAAATAAAGTGGTCCTCGTGTAAACTGGAGCCTTCGTGTTTGTTATTTTGTAGTTTCATACAGTATAGGCGACATTTATAAACCCTCGGTTACACTTTTTTAAATAGATTCAATCTTGCACGTGGAAAGTTGAAGTGAGGGCTTTAGTTGATATAACACTCCCGTCAGGGGGTTCATTAATCCAGCACAACAGCGGCGCATAGACTTCATTTATAAGTAAAGGTAAGACCATAATAACGTTTTTTTATTAAATGTGCTTTTTTGTGTGCTACAGTTTGTATGTGTAAAGTTAAAGTTAAGTTAAAGTACCAATGATTGTCACACACACACTAGGTGTAATGAAATGTGTCCTCTGCATTTGACCCATCCCCTTGTTCATCCCCTGGGAGGTGAGGGGAGCAGTGGGCAGCAGCTGCGCCGCGCCCGGGAATCATTTTTGGTGATTTAACCCCCAATTCCAACCCTTGATGCTGAGTGCCAAGCAGGGAAGAATGCTGGTATGAGCTTTTAAACATAACCCGTTAACTGCTGCCAATCAAATGGTGAATAAGATACTCTTTAGGGTTCATATGTTTGTAAATCTGACTGTGATGAAGTCAGTGCCTCACCAGCCATCAACCTCACCGCACGTCACTGATACATACATATATATATACACACACACACACACACACACACACACACATATATATATATATATATATATATATATATATATATATATATATATATATATATATATATATATATATATATATATATATATATATATATATATATATATATATATACATATACATACACATACATTATATATATATATATATACATACATATATATATATATATATATATATATACATATATATATACATACATATATATATATATACATATATATATATGTATATACATATATATATATATATATATATATATATATATATATATATACATATATACATACACACACATTATATATATATACATATACATATACATATATATATACATATATATATATAGTGTGTGAATGTGTGTGTGAATGGGTAAATGTGGAAGTAGTGTCAAAGCGCTTTGAGTACCTTGAAGGTAGAAAAGCGCTATACAAGTACAACCCATTTGATCATTTATCATATACATACATACATACATACATACATACATACATACATACATACATATATATATATATATATATATATATATATATATATATATACACATATACAGTGTGCAGCTGAGATAGGCTCCAGCACCCCCCGCGACCCCAAAAGGGACAAGCGGTAGAAAATGGATGGATGGAGATATATATATATATATATATATATATATATATATATATATATATATATATATATATATATATATATATATATATATATATATATATATATATATATATATATATATATATATATATATATTATTATTATTATTAAATAATGTTTCTTATTGCAATCAAATAACAATTTTGGCCTTAAATAAAATAGTGGACATACTTCTGCTTCTTCATTGAAGTCCAGCTGTGTTTAATTAATAAGATTGGACTTGATTAGGAAAGGCACACACCTGTCTGTATAAGACCTTACAACTCACACTGCATGTCAGAGCAAATGAGAATCATGAGGTCGAAGGAACTGCCCAAAGAAATCAGAGACAGAATTGTGGCAAGACACAGATCTGGCCAGGGTTACAAAATCATTTCTGCATTGCTCAAGGTTCCTAGAGTACAGTCAAGTGGCCTCCATAATACTTAAGTAGAAAAGTTTGGGACGACCACAACTCTTTCCAGACCTGGCCGACCAGCCAAACTGAGCAATCGTGGGAGAAGGGCCTTGGTGAGCGAGATAAAGAAGAACCCAAAGATCACTGTTGCTGAGCTCAAGAGTTGCAGTAGGGAGACGGCCAAAAGTTCCACAAAGTCAACTAGAAAATAGTATGCAAAAACACATGAAGGACTCCCAGACTATGAGAAATACGATCCTCTGGTCAGATGAGACCGAGATTAAACTTTTTGGCATTAAACTTTTTGGCATTACTTTTAAGCGGTATGTGTGGAGAAAACCAGGCACAGCTCATCACCTGCCCAATACAATCCCAACAGTGAAACATGGTGGTGGCAGCATCATGCTATGGGAGTGTTTTTCAGCTACAAGGATAGGGCAACTGGCTGCAATTGAAGAAAAGATTAATGCAGCCAAGTACAGAGATATCCTGGAAGAAAACCTCTTCCAGAGTGCCCAGGACCTCAGACTGGGCGGAAGGTTCACCTTCCAACAAGACAATGACCCTAAGCACACAACAATAACAAAGGAGTGGCTTCAGAAGAATTATGTGACCATTCTTGACTGGCCAAGCCAAAGACCTGACCTAAACCCATCTGAGCATCTCTGGAGAGACCTGAAAATGGCTGTCCACCAATGTTCAGCATCCAACCTGACAGAACTGGACAGGATCTGCAAGGAAGAATGGCAGAAGATCCCCAAATCCAGGTGTGAAAAACTTATTGCATCATTCCCAATGAGACTTATGGCTGTTCTGGCTCAAAAGGGTACTTCTACTCAATACTGAGCAAAGGGTCTGAATATGATCATGTGATATTTCAGTTTTTCTTGTTTAATACATTTGCAAACATTTCTGTTTGTTTCTGTCAAGATGAGGTGCTGAGTGTACATTAATTAGAAATAAAATGAACTTTTTTGATTTTAGCACATGGCTGCAATTAAACAAAGACCGAAACATTTGAAAGGGGTCTGAATACTTTCTGTACCCACTATATGTGTACAGTACATGTAAACAATATGGATATGCAAATGTATGCATACATATGTACAGACAAGCAGTATTTTTTCTTCAACACCATGCATAATTTTTGGTAAAAAAAGTTAAATAAATAACCAAAATTAAAGATGTTGTGGAGAAGAATGGTTTTCATTGTTGTGTAATGAGGATCAGATCATATATTAAGATGTTGTGACTGTTCACCCCGTGACTGCGTGGGTTCTCACCGGGTACTCCGGCTTCCTCCCACCTCCAAAGACATGCACCTGGGATAGGTTGATTGGCAACACTAAATTGGCCCTAGTGTGTGAATGTGAGTGTGAATGTTGTCTGTCTATCTGTGTTGGCCCTGCAATGATGTGGCAACTTGTCCAGGGTGTACACCACCTTCCGCCCAAGTGCAGCTGGGATAGGCTCCAGCCCCCCAGTGGCCCCGAGAGGGACAAGCAGTAGAAAATGGATGGATGGATTTCATCCCTAGCCATTAGAGGGCATATTCGTAACATATTTGTAGTTGCTATGATTTGCTAGTTGCCATAAAATTAAAAAAATATTTAACATTACACAAAAACAAAACAAGAGTCCTACTTTAAGGAAGTCCTTGAAGTCGGGCTGGTTGTGCGTTTTGCTCTGCAGTAGGGCGGCGGCGTTGAGCTGGCAAGAGCAAAAGCGGATGTACGGCTGCATGTGTGTCAACTCCGATGCCAGCAGGTCGCCAATAAGCTGGACCGGCATGTTCTCTCCACCCAATTTCTTGCGGACACGCAGCGCCCTGTGAGGACCGACCACAGACATGAAGGCAACACGTTTACAAGGTGGACATTGGGATGTAGTAGTAGTAGTACTTATACTAAGTACTTACTTGAGTAGTTTAGTGTTACACATGATTAACTCTCTCCAATTTACAAAGATGACGCCCATCTCGCCTTCTGTAAGTCGACCTGAGTCCGACATGGGCTTGTGGAACACCTGAGAGACAACAAGAGCACTCAGAAGACGCAGGCATCAAACTTTGTCAACACAGATTTTTATTGCCACAAAAGTGGGGAGGAATTTTTATAATAAAATGGAATAAAATCTAACAAACACAATTACAATGTAATCTGATGATAATTCATCAAAAATAGAAGTGCATTAACATGTTACATGGAATTGACCATAATTATGTTGAATTCATGTGCAATGTGGATCAGATTATTTTTGCCAACTTTAAACAATAGCTATTTAAGTTAATATAATGTAGATATGAAATAGCAATTTTAAATTAAGTAAGTATCAATATTGACTAAGATTACAAATTGGCTTATTTCAAGTATGCATGTTCTACATAATTAATTCATTTTAATTCATACAAAATAAAACAATCCCTCAAATTCCCGGGGCAGATGAGCAATTTTTATAAGTAATAGTGAAAAATATAGATATTTTAAAAATATTTTAGGTTATGGTTCCTGTAGTGTTTTTGATTACGAAAATGTGTATTTTAAATAAAAAGTTTTACCAAAGATATTTATATAGAATAAAAACATATTTACATTAAACATGCATTAAATATCAATACTATATAGTTGTCTTCATTTTTATTAAATAACTCCTAAATATAATTTGAACAAACACAGGTTGATTATGTTGTGTATCCACTGAAAAACATGCATGTCCAAATGTTTGGACTGAAAGTGATTGTTTCCCTTTCTATTCAAAAAAACAACAATAATGTTGTTGTTTTTTGGTTAAAACATGACCAAAAATGACTATATGATCAAATGTAAAACCAGTAATATCAAAAGATAAATACATAGATAATTTATGAAAATAAGAAAATAAAAAATGGTAGAGGTAGCAACAAGAAACGTGTATATTAGTATACAATATTGTGTGTGTACACATTCAGACCTCCAACACCAGCTCTAGGTCATCCACGTACGTCTCCTCAGTGTGAATGAGCTCATGGATGTAACCCTGCCTCTTCCTCTCTTGGGGGGTCATGGTGTCAAGGGTCATCAGGTAAGCACACCCTGTAACACACACAGGCACACAATACACGCTACAATGTCCCGTGACATAAACACAACAGGTGTGGTAAAATAATATTTTTTCATTGTTAAAAGAGGTTGAGTTTATTTACATGAGCAATGAACAAGAGTGAGGCACATTGTTGTTGTTGTTAATGAAATAAAGCACCAATCATGACTGCATAGGCCTGAATGGAGGAAGACTGGTGTAGTTAATGTTAGGTAAGGTACCGCTTCAAGGCCAGAGATGCAACAAAAGATATGCTGGTGAAAAGAATGCAACATTACACCAAAACCTCTTTCTTTTAGGCTTCCCTACACATATTAAAATAAACCAAGGAGCAAGGAAAATGCAAAGAAAGTGTCCTAAAAGTCCTAAAAAAAAAAGCCTGTGAGCCTGGTGCTGTTCTTGTAGATGACTGGACTTCTGGGTTGCGGTAAGATGAGGAAAACAAGGAGGAAGGAGGATAAGGAAGAGGAGAGGAAAGCCCACATCCTACAGAGGAAACATAGGAGAGATGAAGCGGAGTAGGGGAAGGTGAGCCAGATGAGGGAGAGACAGCAGACATTAATATAGCAGGAATATTAATGCGGGGCATGCACATGCATTAATATTTATAATTATATACATTAAATGCTGTTAATCATGTCCAATGCGTTCATTTTTTGGTGCCTTGACAGACAATATCTGGATAGAAAAACAATAAATTAACATTGTTGTTGTTAATAAATATAATCTACTATAAAGTTATGAAATGTATCAAATATACTTTTAGAAATATATTTAATGGACAGTAGAGTAGAAACTAGCACCACCAGGACACTGCAATGCTAACTTTTAGCTTCCGATTCCAGAAATGTGAATCATTTGCCCCAATTTTTTAAATAGAAGCTGTGATTGAAGGGGGAATTATTCTAGCCATACTTTTTAATCAGAACATTAAAAAAGTGTTAATCTAAAGTACTCTCATGTCTACTCAATATGAAGCTAACGCCATGAGACCGCTAGCTGTTAGCTAGCTTGTTTTTGTTTTTAAAGAACTCTGTAAAACTAAGCAACTTTAAAAAAAAATATAGTGACTTAATATTTATTTGAAAGCTAATAAACAAATTAAGTTCTGTTTTTTGTTTACATTTATTTAGTCTATAGTTATACTTGCTTCATGTTAAACAAGCAAACATAAGGGCGCTCACATAATCGCTTAATTTAACATCCTATCTAACCTTATTGGTACATTTTATCACAATAAATCACTTTAATGTATATACTGTACCAAAAAATTAAGTGTTTTAATGGCAAATGTGCCCGTATTTACCATTGATCCCTTACAAATTAACCTTGTAACTTACCTTGCAATGATATGGAGAATTTACTGAGCCTGAAGTAAACCAAGCACTAAATGACTATCATTATGACACTATCAAAGGTATTCCCAGTACACAATCGCTCCTTGTTTTACTCACATTGCTGGCTGGGGTCCGACTCGGTGGTGGTCATCTTGACGTAGTTGGTAGGCAGAAGGCCCGTAATGCCGTTGGTCTCTCCTTTCCACCAATCAGAGTTAGTCTTATCCAGGACGTTGATCAGCTGACCTTTGGAGAAGCTCAGCTCATCGCGGTTGGCGGCCGTGTAGTCGTACATGGCGATGACTTGGCAGACTGCGGACATCCATTATTGACTATATTGACATTATTGACTATATTGACATACATCCAAATGATGGCCAACGGGATATGCCGTGGTTGGCAACTACCACACACAACACCAGTCGCATTTGTAAGGTGTGTCACCTGGCAGAGGGGATGGGGAGGACTTGTTGCTTGAGGGTCCTAGCAGTTTAAGGTTGGAGGACTTAACCCAGCCTCTCTGACGCTTCTTGCCTCGAGCCTAGTAAAAAAAACTTGAGCTCAACAGATGCAACCTGTTACTTTTTTCTTGATTAGAGGGGACTGTAGTGTCTATACATCATTTTCTTTATACCCAGCAATCATTTATTTCTGTAATGCACTTTGAATTGTCCTGTGTACGAATTGTGCTCTGTAAATAAACTTGCCTTGCCTATTTGGTGCATTGTGTCTATTTTATCCATCCATTTTCTACCGCTTGTCCCTCTCGGGGTGGCGGGGGGGGGGTGCTGGAGCCTACCCCAGCTGCATTTGGGCGGAAGTAAACCCTGGACAAGTTGCCACCTCATCACAGGGCCAATACAGATAGACAACATTCACACACTAGGGCCAATTTAGTGTTGCCAATTCTTTGGAGGTGGAGGAAGCCGGAGTACCCGGAGGGAACCCACACAGTCACGGGGAAAACATGCAAACTCCACACAGAAAGACCCCGAGCCCGGGAATCGAACCTAGGACCTTTGTATTATGAGGCACACGCACTAACACCTGTGGCACCATGCTGCCCTATGTCTATTTCAGTGGAGGCTTATATAAAATGAACTTCATAATATAAGTTATAAAAAAGGTATCATTTCCTAACTATGTATTATTACGCATACAGCAGGAAATTCTCTTCAAATTCCATCAGAAACTACAGCTTGACAGTTGCAGGGTTTCCTCTTAATGTAATTGATCAAGGAGGCCTGATACAGCAAAATAAAAGCTACCACACCTTACAAATTCCATCCATCCATCCATCCATTTTCTACCGCTTATTCCCTTTTGGGGTCGCGGGGGGCGCTGGAGCCTATCTCAGCTACAAATTAAGTATTTTTTTATGTAACAACAAATGAAAGTATTATAATGTAAAATAGCCCCCAGAAGAAGTCACACAAAGTCTGAGGGTCTTTTGAACTTTTATTGCCAATCTTTTGCTAGCAACCAGCCAAATTCCAACACATATTTCACCCTTGCACACACATCTGTCTCCATGCTTCTTTACCAGAGAGATACAACAACACTTGCTCATTCTCCGCCAACACCGTGTTTACAACCATGAGAACAATGAACATCAATCATACACGAATGTAAACGATAACTCCAGCAGATCGTTACAGTATTAATGGATATGTATAGCCTATTATTTTCTCACTATTGTCTAGTGACGCACCGAAGATTCAGCCACCGGAAAACGTTTTTGATCACCGAATCTTATGATGACATAAGCAATGCGTAGAGAATTTTCTGGAGCGGACATACTTTGATATATTCGAGATATACTCATAGACAGCGATCTACAAAATGTGCAAATATTGAGAGTAGGTTGGCGGCTTTTAAGGAGAGAAAGTGAAGCAGCAGCGCGAAGCAAGTGTGACGTCAACGAGGCTCGCTGCTGCTCTTGCTGTTTGTCGTGAACAAACCCCAAAACCAGTGAAGTTGGCACGTTGCTTAATTCGTAAATAAAAACAGCCTTGGGAATTAATACACCCTCATACCATCACGGACGCTGGCTTTTGAACTTTGCACCTAGAACAATCCGGACGGTTCTTTTCCTCTTTGTTCCGAAGGACACGACGTCCACAGTTTCTAAAAACAATTTGAAATGTGAATTCGTCAGACCACAGAACACTTTTCTACTTTGTATCAGTCCATCTTAGATGAGCTCGGGCCCAGCAAAGCCGGCCGCGTTTCTGGGTGTTGTTGATGAATGGCTTTCGCTTTGCATAGTAGAGTTTAAACTTGCACTTACAGATGTAGCGACCAACTGTAGTTACTGACAGTGGTTTTCTGAAGTGTTCCTGAGCCCATGTGGTGATATCCTTTACACACCGATGTCGCTTTTTGATACAGTACCGCCTGAGGAATCAAACGTCCATAATATCAGCGCTTATGTGCAGTGATTTCTACAGATTATCTGAACCTTTTGATGATATTACGGACCGTAGACGATGAAATTCCTAAATTCCTTGCAATAGCTTGTTGAGAAATGTTGTTCTTAACCTGTTGGACAATTTTCTCACGCATTTGTTCACAAAGTGGTGACCCTCGCCCCATCCTTGTTTGTGAATGACTGAGCATTTCATGGAATCTGCTTTTATACCCAATCATGGCACCCACCTGTTCCTAATTAGCCTGTTCACATGTGGGATGTTCCAAATAAGTGTTTGATGAGCATTCCTCAACTTTCTCAGTCTTTTTTGCCACTTGTGCCAGCTTTTTTGAAACATGTTGCAGGCATCAAATTCCAAATGAGCTAATATTTGCAAAAAATACAAACCCCGTTTCCATATGAGTTGGGAAATTGTGTTAGATGTAAATATAAACGGAATACAATGATTTGTAAATCCTTTTCAACCCATATTCAATTGAATGCACTACAAAGACAAGATATTTGATGTTCAAACTCATAAACTTTATTTTTTTTTTGCAAATAATAATTAACTTAGAATTTCATGGCTTGAACACGTGCCAAAGTAGTTGGGAAAGGGCATGTTCACCACTGTGTTACATGGCCTTTCCTTTTAACAACACTCAGTAAACGTTTGGGAACTGAGGAGACACATTTTTTAAGTTTCTCAGGTGGAATTCTTTCCCATTCTTGCTTGATGTACAGCTTAAGTTGTTCAACAGTCCGGGGGTCTCCGCTGTGGTATTTTAGGCTTCATAATGCGCCACACATTTTCAATGGGAGACAGGTCTGGACTACAGGCAGGCCAGTCTAGTACCCGCACTCTTTTACTATGAAGCCACGTTGATGTAACACGTGGCTTGGCATTGTCTTGCTGAAATAAGCAGGGGCGTCCATGGTAACATTGCTTGGATGGCAACAAATGTTGCTCCAAAACCTGTATGTACCTTTCAGCATTAATGGTGCCTTCACAGATGTGTAAGTTACCCATGTCTTGGGCACTAATCCACCCCCATACCATCTCAGATGCTAGCTTTTCAACTTTGCGCCTATAACAATCCGGATGGTTCTTTTCCTCTTTGGTCCGGAGGACACGACGTCCAGAGTTTCCAAAAACAATTTGAAATGTGGACTCGTCAGACCACAGAACACTTTTCCACTGTACATCAGTCCATCTTAGATGAGCTCAGGCCCAGCGAAGCCGACGGCGTTTCTGGGTGTTGTTGATAAAGGGTTTTCGCCTTGCATAGGAGAGTTTTAACTTGCACTTACAGATGTAGCGACCAACTGTAGTTACTGACAGTGGGTTTCTGAAGTGTTCCTGAGCCCATGTGGTGATATCATTTACACACTGATTTCGCTTGTTGATGCAGTACAGCCTGAGGGATCGAAGGTCACGGGCTTAGCTGCTTACGTGCAGTGATTTCTCCAGATTCTCTGAACCCTTTGACTGTTCAACAATTTGCTCACACATTTGTTGACAAAGTGGTGACCCTCGCCCCGTCCTTGTTTGTGAATGACTGAGCATTTCATGGAATCTACTTTTATACCCAATCATGGCACCCACCTGTTCCCAATTTGCTTGTTCACCTGTGGGATGTTCCAAATAAGTGTTCGATGAGCATTCCTCAACTTTATCAGTATTTATTGCCACCTTTCCCAACTTCTTTGTCTCTTTGCTGGGATCAAATTCTAAAGTTAATGATTATGTGCAACAAAAAAAATGTTTATAAGTTTGAACATCAAATATGTTGTCTTTGTAGCATATTCAACTGAATATGGGTTGAAAATGATTTGCAAATCATTGTATTCCGTTTATATTTACATCTAACACAATTTCCCAACTCATATGGAAACGGGGTTTGTAAAAGTTTTCCAGTTCGAACGTTAAATATCTTGTCTTTGCAGTCTATTCAATTGAATATAAGTTGAAAAGGATTTGCAAATCATTTTATTCTGTTTTTATTTACAATTTACACAACGTGCCAACTTCACTGGTTTTGGGGTTTGTATGTATAAACCTTTTTAGCCTTGTTAAAGAAAATATATGATTCATAGCAGATTATGCAAATTATATGATGACGTCATTTTGACCACACCCTCACCACACTCATAGCCACGCCCCCACCACCATAGGTATATTGGCAATTTGGGGGAAACCCTGAGTTCCCATGTTTGAGTTGAGGTGTGGCGTTTATTTTCAGATTCATTTTTGTAGCCAACTATTGTGAGGTGCACCGTGTCTATTCGCGCAGAGGTCAATATTTAAGGTTTTTTTGTTCATCCTTAATGAATTGCTATGAAATGGAAACTGGGTAGGATTAAATAAGCTCTACTTCTTACTACTCCTTTTCGGTCTTGTTGTGATTAGAAACTGGAAATATGTGAGATATAATGTTGTGACTGTATGCATGTTTGAAATAAACTTAAATCCATCCATTTTCTACCGCTTGTCCCTTTCGGGGTCGCGGGGGGTGCTGGAGCCAATCTCAACTGCACATGGGTGGAAGGCGGGGTACACCCTGGACAAGTCGCCACCCCATCACAGGGCCAACACAGATAGACAGACAACATTCACACTCACATTCACACACTTGGGCCAATTTAGTGTTGCCAATCAACCTATCCATAAACTTTAATGTGACTGTTCTGTTGCACCCACTCACTTGCAGTTCCCCCAGCCACCACCCAGAGGAGTTCTTTGCCAGGATCACGATGAGTTGCCCCGGGGAAAGATGCAGATGCTGCGTTGTTGCGCCTGAAACGGCTGTGACGGCCTGGGCGATTTCTGTCGACCAATCAGTTGAGCATGGCTGAATATTTTCTTATCCTCTGTGAGTGTGTGTGTGTTGATCCTCACCAGGCTTTTTGGTTGGGCCTCCAGGTCTTGACACCTAAATTGATGATAATAATAAACTTAGTATCTGCTCTGATAAATGCTCCAATTAATGCCTCTAATTAATTAACCACAGTCACGGGAAATAATTACTTTCCAGGATCTCTAATTAGGTCAAAATGAACAACTGTGGCTGTAGGAAACCTCAGATTCCGGTTGGCGTGAAAGTTAACTGTATTCATGCGGAATAAGCAGCTTTTGCTCCTTATTGTTATTACAACATTGATTCTGTTGCTGCTGGCTTGTGCAATACACTTGTTTATAAATGTGGTCAAAGGGCCCTTTTTGTTCCACTTTCTCATGCACTCCAAATTATTTAGTTTAAATTAAAATGATCTATTTAATATAGGGACAACACATATTTTTGTAAATGTGTCAGTCATAGAGCTAATTTTCAACACTAGTCCCTAATACCAACAATTAATATCAATAAAATAAAACACGAAATAGCATATTTACTGTGGGTACGGAAATAATTCAGACCCCTTTACATTTTTCATTCTAAAATGTAAAAAGCAGCCCATCTTGACAGAAAAAAAAATAATTAAAAGTTTTTGCAAATATCTAAAAAATAAAAAATAAAGCACATGTACATAATTATTCAGACCCTTTGCTCAATACTTTGTTGATGCACCTTTGGCAGCAATGACAGTCTTTTTGAATACGATGCCACAAGCTTGGTACACCTATCTTTGGGCAGTTTCGCCCTTTCCTCTTTCCAACACCTATTAAGTTCCATCGGTTTGGATGGGAAGCATTGGTTTTCCTCCAGAATGTCTCTGTATATTGCTGCATTTATCTTTCCCTCTTTCCTGACTAGTCTCCCGGTTCCTGCCGCTGAAAACTATCCCCACAGCATGATGCTGCAAAGGGTCTGAATACTTAAGTACATGTGATTAGAATTTATTCAAATTTCATTTTTAATTAATTTGCAAACATTTCTACATTTCTGTTTTTTTCAGTCAAGATGGGGTGCTGAATGTACATTAATGAAAAATAAAATTTACTTATTTTGATTTTGGCAAATGGCTGCAATGAAACAAAAAGTTAAACATTTTAAGGGGTCTGAATGCTTTCCGTACCCCATATATACACACACACCATATACGCACGCGCGCGCACACACACACACGCACGCACGCACGTGCACACACGTATACACATATAAACATTTATTAGGGCTGTCAATGTTAACGTGTTAACGCAATTGAGTAATAAAAAAATTATCGCATAACCAAAAATTAATGAAGATTAATCAAAGTGTATGTTTTGACCGGCGCCTGAAGGAGCGCACATTGCACAGGGAGTGATCACGTCACACACCAGTAAAAGTTACAGCTATGTGCTCAGCGCCCACTTTTGCTTCAAAATAAACCTCGATGGAACATTAACTAAAACGGAGGTAATAAGTTAGTATTGCAAAAACAAACTTTCTTATCATCGGCACATATCACATTTAAAACAGCATTTTAAAGCGAAACATTAACATGAGGATGGGGCCGCTAACATAAATTCTACTTAAATAGGGTTGCCAAACGTCCCTTGAAACACGTAATCATCCAGTATTTAGAAACAAAAGTATGTGTTCCGTATTGAGCTGTCAAGGGACGCACTTTGTCCAGTATTTTATTAATAAGTAAGTGGTCAACAGAGCCGATTCATTTTTTATTTCCTGTTTCCGGGTTGGTGCGCCCTGTAAAAGAAAAAGGTCAATTGTGACGTCAGACGCCAGTTTTGCCTCGGCAGTTTCGTCATAGTAGCCAACACGCACCGAGCAAGCATCTTGTCAGTGGAACAGATAACTAAAGTACAAACATTTGTAAGTGTATAAGAGTTCAAATAGAAGAGTTCTGCTGTCATTGGTTGCAATAAGCGCAATATTTATGTGAGCGTGTTTGTTTCGTTACTGATTGCAGTTGATCCGAGGTCCAACACACGTCCTCATTTAATGAGGATATTACAGATCCAGTTTGCACCCTTCTGTAAGAATTCTTACTGTACTTACTGTCACCAAGTACAGTACAGTTTAGAAAACGTTGCAGTATTACATTCTGACAACAAAATTGCATTTGTATCCAAATATTAGGGTTCTTTTTTAAAGAAAATTGTATGTATGCAAGAAAATAACCTATGATTAATCATGAAATACACAAAACATGTACTGACAGGTAAAAAAAGTTGGTTTTATATAATAGAACCACTTTAATACATTTAAGAAACAACAACATCTCGCCAATTATTGTCTAACATAACTTATTCATGATAAAGTAAAATAAAATGTCACCTCTGGTTCCACAGGTCTTACATAGTTGGATGGAAAGACTCCGGTTTGGTCGCCAATGCATCCTCTCCACCACTCCCCTTCGTGCTCAGTCACCATGACAACATCACCCTCTTCAAAGGTCAGGTCGCCTGCTTCCGGGCTTTCGTACGTGTACAGGGCCACATATTCTGTTTTGGGTACAAACACGGAAGCGTCAGTCAGAGGTGGCTAAAAGTTGGAGCGTCTGGATTGCTAACTTACCTTCAAGCTGAGTACAATCGTTGACATCCAGCGTGTCTATACTTTTAACAACAATAATAAAATGTGAACACAACAGAACATAACACATAGGAAGTTGTGTGTCTTCATACTCCACATTGCCGACCGCCTCAACAGTGACGCAGCTTCTGGGAAACCATCCCCGCGTCCCGTTAAGCTGCCCGAACCACCAGTCGCCCCTCTGCTGCAGCACGTTGATGACATCACCCTGCGGCAAGCTGAGCAGCACATTGTCGACGTCATCCTCGTCGAGTGGGAAGTGTGTTGCAGAGGGGGCAGGCGACCACGGAGAGATGACCCGAGCCAGGACAGGTGCTGCAAACTGGAAGCGTAATGTTGGTGGGTGTTAATTAGTTATGTTTTGATTGACACGTTTGACTATTATGTTTATTTCTAAAAAACGTATTAAAAACTCCTTCTCCAGGCTTTGCTACACATCCTAAAATAAAGTCCGGCGCTCAGCCAAGCCACAGACGTTCTAAAAGGGAAACATCGCCTTCTTCAGGGACCTACCCCCGAGTTAAATGTATACGCCCGACACTTTTATAGAAAAGCAGGGTTTGCTACACATAATTCAAGCTTGGAGCTCTGCCAACTATCCGTTAGTCAGCTACAGACGTGGAGAGCTACACGCTCAATCATGTTGTGAATATGCTAACCCAGCATGATATTGCTGTTAAGATGCACTGTAGCTCACAGAGCTATGCTAGTGTTGCTAATGTTTAAGTCCTCCTGTTACGTTGTTATATGTGATATATGGTGTCTATTACATTGGAGAAGTGCAGAGTTACAGTGTTTATGTAAAATGTGAAACAAGTGCTCAGTAGAGCTTTTTAGAAACACTTTGCTGAAGACAAACACAGCTCATTAGCATTAAAGCTACAGACACACAAAACGGCATGCTCCTAGTAGGGCTTACTTAAATCACTTTTAAACTGCTTTGATTTCAGACAACACACTTCCAATACATGATTGTGGGGCCTTTAAAGGCCTACTGAAATGCGATTTTCTTATTTAAACGGGGATAGCAGGTCCATTCTATGTGTCATACTTGATCATTTCGCGATATTGCCATATTTTTGCTGAAAGGATTTAGTAGAGAACATTGACGATAAAGTTCGCAACTTTTGGTCTCTGATAAAAAAGCCTTGCCTGTAGTAGCAGACGATATGCGCGTGACGTCACAGGTTGTGGAGCTCCTCACATCTGCACATTGTTTACAATCATGGCCACCAGCAGCGAGAGCGATTCGGACCGAGAAAGCAACGATTTCCCCATTAACTTGAGCGAGAATGAAAGATTTGTGAATGAGGAAAGTGAGAGTGAAGGACTCGATGGCAGTGGGAACGATTCAGATAGGGAAGATGCTGTGAGAGGCGGGTGGGACCTAATATTCAGCTGGGAATGACTAAAACAGTAAATAAACACAAGACATATATATACTCTATTAGCCACAACACAACCAGGCTTATATTTAATATGCCACAAATTAATCCCGCATAACAAACACCTCCCCCCTCCCGTCCATATAGCCCGCCAATACAACTCAAACACCTGCACAATACACTCAATCCCACAGCCCAAAGTACCGTTCACCTCCCCAAAGTTAATAAAGCACATATATTTATGACATGCACATAGCGGCACGCACGTACGGGCAAGCGATCAAATGTTTGGAAGCCGCAGCTGCATGTGACTCACGGTACCGCGTCTGCGCATCCAACTCAAAGTCCTCCTGGTAAGAGTCTCTGTTGTCCCAGTTCTCCACAGGCCAATGGTAAAGCTTGACTGTCATCTTTCGGGAATGTAAACAATGAAACACTGGCTGTGTTATCCGGCACAACAGTCAGGGGGTGCATTCTACGGCGGGGGTGCATTCTACGGCACAACACCTGCCGCAATACACCGCTTCCCACCTACAGCTTTCTTCTTTGCTGTCTCCATTGTTCATTGAACAAATTGCAAAAGATTCACCAACACAGATGTCCAGAATACCGTAGAATTTTGCGATGAAAACAGACGACTTAATAGCTGGCCACCATGCTGTCCCAAAATGTCCTCTACAATCCGTGACGTCACGCGCAGGCGTCATCATACCGAGACGTTTTCAGCAGGATATTACGCGCGAAATTTAAAATTGCACTTTAGTAAGCTAACCCGGCCGTACTGGCATGTGTTGCAATGTTAAGATTTCATCATTGATATATAAACTATCAGACTGCGTGGTCGGTCGTAGTGGGTTTCAGTAGGCCTTTAATAATGCAACTGGTGCATTACCGCCACCCGCAGGACTGGAGTGAAACCATGATTACCCGGAATGTTATGTCTTGTTTTTTTCCCAATTTAAATCTGTTGTGACTGTGCAGGGGTACTTAATATTGTGTCGAGTGAGAGCAATAGAGCAAATAAATACATCAGATGTTATCTATTGGGAGAGAAAACAAATTGAGGAAGCTATGAATATAAACGTAAGCTATGTGTGTGTGTGTTTGCAAACATATGCAAACCACAATACATTTGAAAACCGAATTTACTACGCAGACTGTGCTTCTTACCTGGCTTATGTCCAACTGAACAGGAGTGACATCATCTTCTGTTATTTGGTAACCATCTGGGATTCTACGCATGAAGAAGAAAAATAATTATGTCTCAAAAGTGCAAAAGTCAGGGGACACGTAGTGGAAATGGAAGATGATGTTCACTGGCCAGTATCGGCCTTGACTGATTAATTATGTGATAAACGGGTGTGTTCCAATACTTGCGTCCATTTATAAGTACCTGGAGTTTTCCAGCTGTGGTGGTTCAAGGAAGGATGGACAACAGGAGGCAGGGCCAGTTTTAGGGGAGGCAGGGCCAGGGCATTTCTCAGCATAACTTTGAGGGAACCAGCCTCTGTTGCCACGGTAACTGCCGCACAGCCAACCGGGCTCGCCTTTAGTCTGCTCGTCCACCTGCGTGACGGACAAAGCCACTTTAGTCTTCGCAGTTAAGTGTGTGTGTGTGTGTGTGTGTGTGTGTGTGTGTGTGTGTGTGTGTGTGTGTGTGTGTGTGTGTGACAAACCTCTATGAGGCACTCAGCGTCAATGCTCAGCTCATCCTTGTTGCGAGCCAAGAACGAGTACAAGGCTTTATAAAGAGTCACCTTGGAGGATTTCTTCTTTTTCTCCTCTTCTTCCTCCCTTCTTCTTCTCTCCTCTTCCTCCTGCTCCTTTTCCCTTTTTTCCCCCTCCTCCTCCTCCAGCTTTGCCCGCCTGCATTAAATAAATGGATTCAATTGGTCTTCTGTCATATAGAGGACTTTTGTTTTGGCAATAGGTTGTTAAAAACTGCAAAAAACCCTCCGTAATATAGGAGATCTTTGACTGGCAAACATATTTATTGTGTTTTAATATACAACTCTAATTATGACTATATCAGCAATTTGAAAATTTGAATTGGAAGATGTGGCGGATACTTGCATATACCTAGCCACCGCTACCTCTTCCTCCTTCCTCCGCTTATCTCGTTCTTCCTCTTCTTCCTTCCTCTGCCTTTCACGTTCCTCCTCTTCTTCCTTCCTCTGCCTTTCTCGTTCCTCCTCTTCTTCCTTCCTCTGCCTTTCTCGTTCCTCCTCTTCTTCCTTCCTCTGCCTTTCTCGTTCCTCCTCTTCTTCCTTCCTCTGCCTTTCTCGTTCCTCCTTTTCCTCTTTCCTCCGTCTTTGTCGTTCTTCCTCTTCTTCTTTTCTCCGCCTCTCTTGTTCTTCCTCTTCCTTCTTCCTCTGCCTTTCCCGTTCTTCCTCCTCTTCCCTTCGCTGCCTTTCCCGTTCCTCCTCTTCTTCCCTCCGCTGCCTTTCTCGTTCCGCTTCTTCCTCCTTTCTGTGTCTTTCTCGCTCCTCTGCCTCCTTCATTTTCCTTTCACGCTCCTGTTCCTCCCTGCGTATTTGCAGCTCCCACAGCTTCTCCTCCTTGACCCTGTACAGGTTTTCCAGAACAGACTGCTGCTTGGCTTGCTTCTCTCTAAGTTCCTGAGACAATAGAAGAGTACACAATAATACGGCTTACACTTTGTGCACAAGATCGATCAAAGAAATATATTCCTTTGACAATATATACTCATGTATTTTAAAGTGATGTGCATGTGTGTGTGTGCGTGTGTGTGTGTGTGTGAGTATTACCCTGATCCTGGCTAGAATACAAAAACTAAGAATGATTTAATTGGAAAATAAAAATAAGGATGCAACATGGCAGCATTAGGAAGAAAGGAAAAGATGGAATAGCAAAAGAAAGAATGTAGGAGAGTGAGACCGATAACCTTGATGAGTAGGAAAAGCTGACGGAGACAAGCCAGCAGAGACAGAAGAGCCCGTAGGAGACAATCATCCATGTCCTCAAGCTGATGATGATGATGATAAAGACAATAAGGAATCACAAGTATGGACAGATGAAAATTTATAATAATAAAAATGATAGGTGGAAATTAAAGATGCATCCAGGTTGCAGGATGAAGAGGAAAAAGGAGAAGAAGTTGAGAGAGTTAAGAAGTTAAAAGCAGGGAGAGACAAGTTTCACACAAAAAAAAATTAAATGTATCACAATTTAAAGTAAAACACGGATTATACTTTATAATTTAAGAGGGGAGGAGTATATTTACAGCTAGAATTCACCAAGTCAAGTATTTCTTATATATATATATATATATATATATATATATATATATATATATAAGAAATACTTGACTTTCAGTCAATTCTAGCTATATATATATATATATATATATATATATATATATATATATATATATATATATATATATATATATATATATATATATATATATATATATATATATATATAAATAAGAGAAATACTTGAATTTCAGTGTTCATTTATTTACACATATACACACACATAACACTCATCTACTCATTGTTGAGTTAAGGGTTGAATTGTCCATCCTTGTTCTATTCTCTGTCACTATTTTTCTAACCATGCTGAACACCCTCTCTGATGATGCATTCTGCTTCGTCTCCTTGTTGTGTGCGCAGTTGTGCACTGCACTCTTTAAAAGCCGTAGATGTTATTGTCACATATGCATGTACAGTAGATGGCAGTATTGTCCTGTTTAAGAGAGTCACAACATTGCTGTTTACGGCAGACAAACTGCTTTACGGTAGACGAAAACGTGACTGCTGTTGTTGTGTGTTGTTACCGCGCTGGGAGGACGTTAATGAAACTGCCTAACAATAAACCCACATAAGAAACCAAGAACTTGCCCTCGATCATTCTACAGTTATAACGTGATTGGGCAGGCACACTGTTTAAATTATGGGAAAGCGGACTTGAAAACAGGCTGTCGACACGTCACTCAGGTCCGCATGGAATTTCGGGAGATTTTCGGGAGAAAATTTGTCCCGGGAGGTTTTCGGGAGAGGCGCTGAATTTCGGGAGTCTCCCGGAAAATCCGGGAGGGTTGGCAAGTATGGTAGACACAATTGTTACTTGATATTTTCTAATACACTTCTGCCTTAGAGACTTAGTGTCTGGAAGTAATATGTAACTATAAATATTTTTTACTTGTTTATATTAACAAATGTAGTATTTTAGACTGCAATATTGTTTAATTAAGGATATATTATACATATGTCTAGCTCGTGCACTGTTGTGTGTTTAGCTGATGTGTAGCTGCTTGCTTCTAATAGCCTATAGACTAGCATGTTTACCTTTTGTAAAAAAACTAAAACCTACCGGTAGTATGCTTATTGGAGAACATTAGATGCTAACTAGCTGTCCACCTTTGCACAAGTAAACGCGCTGCAGGACTGCTTGTATCTGAGCGTTTGTATAGTAGATTTTAGATGCAAGCCAACGTAATCCGATGCTTGATTTTTGTTGTTGTTATCGGACGGATATCCGATATCAATATCAGATCTGGACAACCCTGTCAAAAACAGTATGTCTTTCGTCGATTAGTCTTACTAACATAGTATACTTAGAACTGGTTGACATGGTATAGTGAATAAATAGTAGTAAAAATAACTAAAGAAGGAGGTGTATTTTGTATGATAAAACAGCATTACAACTAGGAATAAGCACTCACCTGCAGGTCCTTGTTGTACTGCTTCATTTGGGTCAGCTTGTCTGTGCTTTCCTTTTCCAGAGCGTCGAGCTGGTCCTTCAGTTTCCGACAGTTGGCACCTTTGTCGGCCACGTTCACGGCCAGCGAGGCCAACGTTGCTGCTGTAACACCCCAAAGAGTATCAGTAAAAAAAACATTCCGTTTTAAAAGTCAGTACAAACGTATTGACTTGTACTTACATGGGATTTTGTTGAGGTTCATGTTTCTCAGCTTCTCAGTCAGCTTCTGCTGCTCTGGAACCAGCAAAGAGAGTTTCTTCTGCCATTCCTGAAGGAGGCAAACAAACACAACCGTTATTTTCCAGCCAGTGTAAAACGTATTATCAAGAAGTCATCTCCGACCTCAAATTGAAGCTGCAGAGTGTTGATCTCCACGATGCGTGCGTCTCTCTTCTGATTGATGAGGTCCACTTCCGCCTTCTGGATCTTTCTCTTGCTTTGAGCGTCTCGGAGGTGGTCGGAGATCTGTTTGTGCTTGTTGCCCTGAAAGAGGAACGGACAAATGAACCTGAGCGAACCATTTGCTTCCTCGGTAGCACCGCCAGATGATAAAGTCTCACCACAGCCTCCAGCTCCAACTCCAGACTCTTCTTCTTGGCTCGGAGCTGCGAGATCTCATCCTGCTCCCCTTCTCGCCTCCTGATCAGCTCTTCCTTCTTGCTGCGCTCCCATTGCTCACGACGCTGACGCTCCAGCTCCTGCTTGGCTGCCTACAGGGAGAAAGAGACAATAGTCTAGACAGTGAACTTGGATATTCTTTCAGGTAGTCAGTGTACAGCTCATATAGCAGAATAGATGTTCTATCAACACACTATTCCACATTCACAAGTGTAGTATTCTAATTATTATTCCGCCTTTTTTTTCAGCTGCCTTCTCCTCCAACATTTTTCCACTATCTACACATTCCACTCATCCTTAACATTCAAATTTAAATATTTGGGTGTTATTTTGGACCCTAAGCTAAAATTTGATGGCCGTATTATAAAAATGACTAAAACCATAAAAATAAATATAAACAGTTTCAGGCTAATTAGATCTTGTTTATCTGTTCAAGCTGCACAAGTTTACATGCATGCAATGATTTTATCCCAAATTTCTTATTGTGCCATGGTCTGGGGACAGGCCAGGAGATGTGTAGTGAAGCCTCTGTTGTCATTATATAAACAATCACTAAAGATATTTGACCAACAACCAATGAAGCATCATCACGGCCATATTACCCAAAAATATAACGTTATGAGTTTTGATAATTTTATAAATTTCTCATTTTTAAAAGCTATTTTTAAGTGTCTTAATGGATTATATGATGTGTCAAGAAATACAGTAGTGAAGGTGTGCAGACTCGAGCTGCAGTCGATGGGACCTGTAGAGTGAAAAGGTGCCGGACGACTGCGGGTCAGTCTGCATTCTCAGTGAAGGCCTCACATCTGTGGAACTCTTTGCCACTGGAGTTAAAGTTACAGTCGGACATTAAACTGTTCTCCACAAAACTGAGAAAGTGGCTTAAGGAAAATCAGAAGTGTGAGCACTAGAACTGGATGTAGTATGGCCAAATGGGGCCAATTATTTTTAATGTGTTTTGATTTTTGTACTTGTCTTAATCCTTTTGTATGTGTTTTACACTTTTCTCAACTTTTTCTTAATGCCTAACCAAGGACAAAGGTTTCAAATTAGCCTGTGGCTTGAAGTCTTTTGTACTTTGACATCGGTTACCTGTGTATCAATGTTTAATTGGCTGCCTGTGTCTTTTAGAGTCCATTTTAAAATTATCTTACCGTACTCGTTTTTAAATCCTTACGTGGTCTTGCCCCACCGTACATCTCTGAGCTGCTCCACCTCTATGCCCCCACCCGGTCCCTCAGGTCAGCTGAGCTGATCAGCTGATCTTGGAGGTACCCAAAACAAAGCGCAAGCTCAGAGGGGACAGAGCTTTCTCTGTTGCGGGTCCCAAACTCTGGAAAGATCTCCCTCTCCATGTGAGACAGGCCCCTTCTTTGGCTATTTTTAAGACCCTTCTTAAAACCCATTTTTATTCACTGGCTTTTAACCCAGCATGAGACTTTGAACTGTTTTTAGCTTTTAACTTTTTGAACTGTTTTTAACTTTTAAACTGTTTTTATCTAACAAACTGTTCTTAGGGTAATTTATATTTGCTTTTTAAATGTGTATTTTTATTTCTGTTTTAAATGTTATTTTTTAGTCTGTCCTTTGCCTCCATTTCTTTGTGGTGTACAGCCCTTTGTTTTTCAACTGTGCTTGTCTTTAAAGGGCTTTATAAATAAAGTTGGTATGGTATGGTATGGTAATTGTACTGTCCCTGTCAAATAAATACATGAATGAATTAATTAATGAAACTAACAACATTCTCCCCCAAAATTCCTGTTTTTTTCTCCAGAATTCCCACTTTTCCATTCTACTATTTCCACCCTTTTTTTTATGTTACCTCTTCCACTTTTTTCAACCAATCCACCATCAAAATATTCTGGCAGTGTATGATTCAGAGTCGAACATTCTGTTATTTGACCCATGCTAACTGTTAGCATTCTAGCTTTTCAGCAAATTATTTGACCAGTAAACGCCTCAGAGTAATATATTTTGTTACTTGATGCCAATTTTGCAGGTGTACACCTCAGAGTCAAATATTTAGTTATTTCATGCATGTTCATTTTTAGCATGCTAATGTTAGCATATCGGTATGAACGTTTTTTTTTTGTTCATTTTACAGGTATAAACCTAAGATTCATATATTTTCCACCTGACAATATCGGGCTACCATGCTAACTGTTAGCATTTCAGTCTGGCTCCGGCTTTTCACAATATCTCTTCCGAAATTGTATTTTCTAGTTTTTTGTTGTATTTTCTCTTGAGAATATATACTGTAATAAAATTGTAAGATACTGCATAAATACATCATCATAAACTACAGTTGGGATACATTGTGTTCGCCTACAACCATCTACTTTTTTCTTACCTCCTTTCTCTCCAGCTCCCTCAGCCTTTCCTCCTCCCGTTGCCTCTCCATCTCCCGCTGCCTATCCAGACGCCGCTCCTCCTCCAACCGCCTCCGATTCTCATGCTCCCGGGCCTCCCTCTCCCTGCGTTCCTGAGTCTCCCGCTCCTCCCTGGCCCTCCTCTCGCGCTCCTTCCTCTGCGTTTCCTCCAGGGCCTGACGCCGCTTCTCTAGCTCGGCACTGCCTCGAGCAAAGTTCTCCTTCAGCTTGTCCTCAAAGGATACTGAAGTAATTCAGAAAAAAACCTTTCAATATAAATAATACAGAAAGTAAACTCGAATATACTTTGGAGTAGTCTGTGTAGAGCTTGTATAGCAGCATAGATTAACTATCAACACATTATTGTCTAAGGAGCTGTGAACATAAGTAAGCTGCAAAATTAATGTGACACAGTAAGGTAGCGGTAGCATCATAGTCTGGGATAGCACGAGTGCTGCCAGCACTGGGAGGGACGCGGTTCACTACCCCAAAATGAGGATTTTTCATGCAGATGGTCGTTTAACTTGGAATTTGCCTCAAAATTTCAAAGAAAGTGTTCCAAAATCTACAATATTAAAGAAAATCGGCCACAGTTCAAATTTTTCCTTAGTGTTTTTTTTTGTGTGTGCTTTTCTTCTCCCCACAAACGGTATCCTAATAGGCTAACAAGGAAAATAGTTACTATTAGCAACAACTTCTTTGCACTTGCATCACAATTTACTCCAACAAAGTACCACTGATCACACACACACTAGGTGTGGTGAAATTACCCTCTGCATTTGACCCATCCCCTTGTTCCACCCCCTGGGAGGTGAGGGGAGCACTGAGCAGCAGCGGTGGCCACGCTTAGGAATCATTATTACTCATACAGTATTTAAAAGTTTTGTGGAGGGAAAATGTTATCTCTGAAGGATTTCTTCATATCAAAATGACTTCCTAAGGTGACAAATCATTCAGAATCGGAAAAAATGTAAGGTTGTAGAGTGTCCTGAATGCATATTTAATTTCATTAGTCCAACATGTTAGTGAGAAATCTAAGGTATATCAGAGGAATACAATTCTAAAGACGATTGAAGGCAACATACCGCTGCTTTTGCTCTTCTGCACGGGTTCTGCCTCCAGCGGGTCGACTAAAGAGGGACTACTGTAATGTCCGGTACCGTTAACAAGCTCACTGGGCTTGATTCCTCCTCTGCAATCAGAATTCACACATGTCTTTGTGTACAGTTTAATATCAGAGGAGTACAGCCGATGTGTGGTACCTAAGAGGAGGCGGCACCAGGTCTTGGGGCAACGTGAGCGGCAGCGGGCGGCCAGTTTTAGCCATGTCCACAAGGTGCATGGCCAGGATGAACTCGTCAGCTCGCAGCTGGCCGTCCTTGTCCACATCCGCGAGGTTCCTGAAATGATGCACACAACAAAGTATATAGACGCACACAAGTACCTACACGGTTCTCATTCTCATCATAAATAATATTTTCCTCACCAAATTGTAGCCAGCTGAGTCTGCGTCAGATTGGATGCAATCAAAGCGTTTCTCACTTGAGGCCCTGTATAAAAAACATTTCCTGCAGCAACTTTTTTTTTTTTTTTTTTGCTGCACAACTTTTCCACTTAAGCATTCAGGCGGTAATTTGTTTTTTATAGTGCATACCTGACAAGTAGCCACTCATGAGCTTATCCAGTGTGTTGAACTGCTGCCTGTACTTAAGTCTGGAAGCTTGCGGCACGGCCCAGTCACTCGAAGACGTCTTGGGAGAGTTGCTGGCTAGCGAGGTGGTGGAGGAAGAGTTGGAACTAAGAACAGGCACAGAGAAATTATTCATCGTTTGACAAATTTTGCCCATCTAGCATTTGTATTAACAATGGCATGTTGTGCAGTCATAATAATAACAACAAAAATAATAATAACTATTTAAATAGAACAAATAAAAAGATTTTGCGGGCCACCCCCTCATATTTCTCATTATTCTTATTATAATTGTTAATCAAAATGTAATAATAACTTTAATAAAATGAATAATTATTATAAAAAAAATTGTTATTATTAATAACATACATCATAAAATAAAACTAAAAAATAAATCAGTCTTTATTTATAATAATAATAATAGTATAAAATAATCTGAGAGGGTGGCCCGCAAAATGTATTTATTTTTCGTATGTGACCCCCTTGTGGAAAAGGTATAGACTGTCTGGTTTAGACTAACATATAATAATAATAACAATATTTAAAGTGCTATTCACACTACAGTAGTATAATACTACTACTACTTGTAACATCAATAACAACAATAATAAACTATGTTAACTTGAATTAATTAATGACTATTTGTTTGTATTTTTGGAAATATGATAACCCATTTGTAATGAATAAGCTAAACTGTTTTACAATGCCAATAATAAATCATTTAATTATTTGTCAACTATTATTAAGCTGAAGCCAGAAATAAAAGCCACCTTACACTATGTACGGTGGCTGAGAAGGGCAAAAGTGCAACAGAGATTATCCAAACCTAAAAACACACATACACCATAAAACAAATGCAAAGGAAAATACTGCAATCACATTAACTCAGCAAGTTTTTGGTCCTGCACACCTGGCAGCCCAGCTAAGTTCTGTTGGTGCTGAATTTCCCCCAGTGGTCAATAAATTACTTTCTATCCTATTCTATTGTATTCTATTCTAGTATTTAGTCTCAAGCAAATGGTTTTGTGTGCGTCTTTGGCATTTGCATAATTTTCCTTTTGCACTTGTTTTCACTGTTATTTTGCGGCATTTATTTGATTGCAGCCTTTTTAATTTTATGCATTTTCCCGTTGTATTAATTTTATGGGGCTTTTAGTGCAGATCATTTCTGTGTTTGGAGCATTTGAACGTGCTGCCACATTTGCCACCGTCAACCACCGTACTGCACACACACACCCATGTGTGTTCAGAAGAAACTACAATGAAATAGGACAAGGATCGAAAGGATCATTTGAGAAGTTCCAATAGTAGGACCACAATAGTCAGGGTGAGTAGTGGCTCCTCCCTGTTGCCTCAAGGCTTTAATTTTATTGTCTCCTAAAATGGGACTGAAACCCCTTACTAAAAGTTTAGAAACAATCATAGACTGTACTGTATGATATAAAAACTGCATAAATGATACATCTGCCTTGCACCTGCCGCTGACATGCTTTGGTTGGCCATCCTGACATGAGGTAATTTTATTATGTAAAGTATATACTGTAAATGCATCACACAAAGCAGTGAAATCAGATACAAGCTCCAACCTGTTCCCCAATGACACAAAATAACCCACCAAGGAGGATCGAGGACATTAGATACTATTGTCAGACAAAAAAATGCTTTCCCCTTTGTCACATAGTCTTCTCAGCTACTTTTGTACATTTCCACTTCACTGTCGGGTAAAAAAATAATGAATGATTACAGGCAATGCGGATTGTAGCCACAGTATTGTACAGTACTGTAATGTGGTCTACGAGAGGATTATAATGTAAATTCCCGTTCTGCTCTGTTTAACCTTCCTGTTGGAACATGTGAATTGTTTATTAAAAAAAAGAAAAAAAAAGAAAAAAAAGAAGGCTCCTCCTGTTCTCTGATTCTGTCATGCCGTACAATTTTAATTCTCAACTCCTTGCTGCAGTGTTTTTTGGAAAGACACGTTTACCTCACAGTACAAAAAAAGGTCCAAAGTATTTACCTTTGTATAAGAAGCATGGTTTATTCTACCAAATTGTCGCAGTTTGCTTGTTTTAACTCTCAAAATAAAAGTACATTTCTGTCTTTTTTCAACTGTAAATCTGATAATACACCTATTAAACTACTCAAAATGTGCATTGGCCCATCTAAGGCATGTTATTTCCTTTTTAAAAAGGTTATTGAGGCAATAATGTCATAATTGAGTAACGGGACTGAAAATAACTTTAGCATAAAATCCTTATATACAGTACATGAAATACAGTGGAACCTCGATTTACGCACCCCTCTAATTGCAAACTTTTCGCTTCACAAACTTTTGGATCGGCCAAGCATGCCTCCGTGTGCGACCCATGTCTCTGTGTATGAACGCTTCATTTAGTTATTAATTTTCGTGCCTGCAGACAAAAACACAATCATTTCCTGCACCAGAAACACTTACGTATCAGCGCTTCAGTATGTGTGCCTTTTGTGTGTCTATCCCTTTTTGACTAGTTTTGTTCATTTTGCTAACTCAAAATGAGCCTGAAAAAGCCAACAGATTAGTGTGTAAAAAAGAAGTGAATCCCTGTGCATTAAAAAAAAAAAGAAGAATATTTGGAGGAGTACTGTACATTAATGGTGCTCGCAAGTATGATTGCCAAAGACTGACGAAGCAGTAACTTACTTTTTCATGCTCTAGCTATGACAATATTCAATGTATTGTATTGTATGTATTGTATACCAGGGTCAGGCCTAGAACCAATTGACAGCAATAAACGAGGGTTTACTGCAGACAAAAAATAAATGAGTGAATTTAATTTTGTTCTTCCCGTGTTCTGCAGAGGATCTAAATAAAGCAACTTCCTGTGGACCATGTTACTTGTAGAACATTCCACATTTTTCAAAGGTGTGTGTTCGGGTTACAGGACTGAGTGAAAACACAGGGACGACTAAAGTGTGAATTCTAACTTACTTTATTTTTTCCAAAGGAAATTAACTTTAAGTATAGTTGGGCTAAAAGGTAACAACAATTTCTAAAGGATTGAAATTACTATATTTCATAGTAAAGTCTAATTTTAGGATGCATTGACAGGGAAAAAATTCTATTTTTCAAGTTACTTTAAATCATCTTTGAAATTGTGTTTATGAAATATGCACTCAGATCCATCCATCCATCCATTTTCTACCGCTTATTTCCCTTCGAGGTCGCGGGGGGTGCTGGAGCCTATCTCAGCTACAATCGGGCGGAAGGCGGGGTACACCCTGGACAAGTCGCCACCTCATCGCAGGGCCAACACAGATAGACAGACAACATTCACACTCACATTCATACACTAGGGCCAATTTAGTGTTGCCAATCAACCTATCCCCAGGTGCATGTCTTTGGAGGTGGGAGGAAGCCGGAGTACCCGGAGGGAACCCACGCAGTCACGGGGAGAACATGCAAACTCCACACAGAAAGATCACGAGGCCGGGATTGAACTCACGACTACTCAGGACCTTCGTATTGTGAGGCAGACGCACTAACCCTTCTTCCACCGTGCTGCCCTGCACTCAGATCAATGTGATCAATTCAAACAATGCATTTTACAGTTAATTTTATCGTGCCTTTATACATTTTTTTTTTTGGGAATGCCACACATACATTTGGTTTATTTATCTTAATGGTGCTTTTATTTCTGGTCTCACCTGCTGGATCCAAGGTCTAGAAGAGAGTTGGTTTTGGACATGCTGTTGGGTGGTGAAAACGTCACCGGAGAAGAGAAACTAGAGAGAGGAAGGCCTGCAAAAACACATTACGTAGATTTTAATACCTTACTGTTTGTTTTAGTTGTTAGCAGGATTGTACCAAGAATATTACATGTATTTATTTATTGCATTTTACTTGTATTAATATTTGTCGACAATTCTCCACAAAACTAATGCATGAATGTTCAAAACAACAATTTGGTGCCATTTTAGTTTACTTTGAAACACTTTAAATAGCTTCAAAGCATGTCTTCGTACACGTGCCAATCTCAATAACAACACGCTGCTTCCTTATGTAATCAGACGGTCAGCTTTGAACGCATGCATGCCTAATCTTATCTCCTCGCGCTTGATACAGCCTCAGCATAAAGCTCTCCAGATGCAAGGTTAGCGGCGTGTGAGTTGACATTCGCCTCATTATAAACCGGTCGTTTCAGAGCTCAGATATTGCAGTTGAAGACATGCCAGAAAGATGAACCGGGGTGCGGCCAAAGGACAGAGGAGGATGCGAGACGCAGGCAAAATATGCTAAAGTGAATAAAGTTCATACAGATGCCAGCAGCTGTACTTGATAGCAATGGCATCTGATAGATAAAATTGAGTCATTGCAATAAATGCAAGTCGACAGTGTGTTGACGAGTACAGTCACGACTCTGTGTGTTTATCTTCTACTCCTAAACTAAAGCACTCAAAAAAGTGAAAATGCGGCAAAACATACACCCTGTGTTGCCAGTGATATTATCTTATTAGTTTTCTGACTAATACACCACAGGATGGCGCTTTTCTTAAAACTAAAGTTTCCCATCCCCCAGTCAAAGTGACTTGAAATTTCTCACACACATCTTAATGCACTCTACAAAATAAACTGTCACTTGAGGAGGTTTGGCCGAATTACTGCAAACTTTTGTATGCGCCTTCAAGGGACAGTTGGTAAAAAAAAAAAAATGTCACCATTGACCATTTGTCGAAGGCTTATGTTTGTACTGTGTATATGTATGAATATGAAACGTCAAATGGGACAGAATGAAATGTGTCATTAATTAATTACAATTGGAATTAAATACATACATTTGTATTAAATTAGTCATTAATCAATTTAAAATATAATGTTATGTATTTAACAATTAAATTATAAATGTAAATATTGAATGTATTATTCAATTAATTATTTCAGAATTTAATTATTTGTTTCACAATTTAGTGAATTATTTTACAATTGCATTATTTATTTCGTATTTTCATAACATTTCTAATAATTTCAAGATTCAATTATTCAATTAATTGTTATCGGCCCTCTTAGTCAGTGGGCGCATCCTAACACCTTATTGGTTAATAGCAGCAAGGTCTAAAATATCTACCACCAACTCCTAAAAACGTATATCTTCCTTAGTTGTTTTAAAATTCTTCCAGTTCAGACCAAGCAATCAATGCACTAAATTCCTGTTAGCCTCGCCCAGTGATTTTGATGGGGTGAGTTTGAAAGATAAATGCTGCCATACAAAGATGAAATAACCAACTAAAACATTGAAATACTTACTTAAATCATGATATAAATATCTAAATTTTGACATAATTAAATAATCGTTAAAACAATTATATTGTAAAATTATCAAATATATATAAATATATATATATATATATATATACACACCGTGTATATATATATATATATATATATATTACATAAAATTATTTGACACAATGTCTCAATTTTAATAAATTGAGACATTTAGGTAATTATTTAAAGATGTATTATTTTTTTAAATTCTATCCCATTTGACCCTGCACATGTAAAATCAGTGGTGTATACAATGTTTTTGGTCGAGGGAAAGAACTAATTAGGGTCTACTGCAGAAAATATTCAATCTAATCTAATGAAAATTGTATAAGACTTTATAAAAAAAGTAACAGTAAGGAGTTTATTTTTCAAATACTTACTTAAATCATGATATACATATCTCAATTTTGACATAATTAAATAATCGTTAGAACAATTATATTGTAAAATTATCAAATAGTAATATATATATATATATATATATAAAAAAGTATTTGACACAATGTCTCAATTTTAATAAATTGAGACATTTAGGTAATTATTTAAAGATATATATATTTTTTTTTAATTTTATCCCAATTGACCCTGCACATGTAAAATCAGTGGTGTATACAATGTTTTTGGTCGAGGGAAAGAACTAATTTGGGTCTACTGCAGAAAATATTCAATCTAATCTAATGAAAATTGTATAAGACTTTATACAAAAAGTAACAGTAAAGAGTTTATTTTTAAGTTTTTCATCTAATGTATGATAAGAAATTAAAGCGTTTACTGGATTAGGTTTAAGGTGTTTTATCCTTAAACAAAATCAAGTAAATGCGTTGATTGGTTTAAAGAGAATAGTCACGTAAGTGTGATGATGGGAATTGTTTGTATGAGGGTTTATGAACCATAATGAACTGCACCAACTGGTAACCCAAACATCTGCACCCAAAGGGTTAATCCCTCCACTCGGTCCAGTGCGGCGCCCATCAGAACCAACCTGCAGCGTTAGGAACGCGCGGTGGACTGAGGAGGTTGACGTTGTAAAATCCGCCGTTTCCCAGCGAGGTGATGAGAGGCATTGCGGTCATTGGCGTGGGAGCCAGGGGTCGCATGAGGGTGTTAGCCGGGATGGGTGTTAGCATGGGCATGGCAGACATGGACGACATGCCAACTGACAGGTTTAGCAAAGAGCCCATTCCTGCAAGGAGGACATGGAGGTTTAAAGATGGGGGGACTCAGTTAGTTTTGTTTGACGCTTACCAAAGCGGGCGGACGAAGGGACGGGGGAGACTGAATTCGCAAAAGTAGGCTGCTTCATGACAACAGGCAGGGTTGAGGGTAAGTTCCACCCCTGCAGTTTGAGCTTGATGAGCTTCATGGCGATGGAGAACTCCTGTCTGTCCATCTTGCCGTCGCTGTCCATGTCCGCCAGGTTCCTATGGGGTTGGGGAGTAGGTGGGGGATCATATTAAAAATAAGAGACATTGCACAAACATTTTTATTTCATTAAATTGTCACTGGATTCAGGGGGAAGACATTACCAGTTGTACTAATCTGTGGACATGTAGAAACACTGATCAACTACAGGTGGAGCACATAAAAGTCCCACTGATGGACACTTTTATATCTTTGTGAAGACAGCGCATGATATGCTGCTACATCCAACTCAGAGTGTCAAAAGTGGACATTAGACCAGGGGTGTCAAACTCATTTTAGATCGGGGGCCACATGGAGAAAAACCTACTCCCAAGTGGGCCGGACTGGAAAAATCACAGCACGATAACTTAAAAATAAAGACAACTTCAGATTGTTTTCTTTGTTTAAAAATAGAACGAGCACAATCTGAAATTGTACAAATCATAATGTTGTTGTTGTTTTTTTTTTATAATTACTTGTTGCGGTTAATAGAATATATACTTTATTTGTCGTTATTTATATGTTTTTAATAAATTATGTGATAATGTTCATCAGTCAACTCATTGGTGTTCATTTTCAATCTATCAAGATAACAAAATTATATCAAAATCAAATTGCAGTATATTATTTATGTAGTTTGATCATTTTCCTCGACTGATGTACTAACATCATGTGGGTTTTTTTGTTCATATGTAGCATCATCTACAAAGATACAAAGAATTACTATTGCAACATCCAGTGGACACATTTAGAACAGCTGTTTCTTTCATTCAAAAATTTCAGGTTAATTTTTATACTTAGCAAACTCATCCCGCGGGCCAGATAAAACCTGTTCGCGGGGCTGATCCGGCCCTCGGGCCGTACGTTTGTCACCCCTGCATTAGACAGTTCCCGATTTCTATGTCACGGAAAATATAGCATCAAGACACTACATGATATGTTGCTTGCTGCTATGCTACAAAGGAAGTGGTTAGAATGTCCGCCCTGAGATCGGTAGGTTGTGAGTTCAAACCCGGCCGGGTAATACCAAAGACTATAAAAATGGGACCCATTACCTCCCTGCTTGGCACTCAGCACCAAGGGTTGGAATTGGGGGTTAAATCACCAAAAATGATTCCCGGGCGCGGCCACCGCTGCTGCCCACTGCTCCCCTCACCTCCCAGGGGGTGAACAAGGGTGATGGGTCAAATGCAGAGAATAATTTTGCCACACCTAGTGTGCGTGTGTGTGTGCGTGACAATCATTGGTGCTTTAACTTTAACTTTAACATGACATTAAAGCTGAAATGTGCACAAATCTGTGGAGAAAAAATGCCACTATTGTATGTTGCATGATCAAACTATGAAAGGGGTACATACAAGTCATGCTAGCTGCACACATTTATGTAAGTGTTAAAACAGCCTGCTTCCTTGTTAAACAATCTTATGTCATGGAATGTCGTGAAAATACAAGTCAAGACAATACATGATGTCGCGTGATGCTGAGCTTCACTGAACTCAGGAATAAGACATAAAGCCAATATTCTATTCTATATTTACGTCGCACATTACAATTCTTTGATGTCACGGACAAGACAGTGCATGATATGTTGCATGCTGCTATGCTTCCCTTACATCTTACTGAGGAAGAAGACAGAGCCAGTATTACAAATTATATTTAGGTCACACATTACAATTCTTTGATGTCATGGTCAAGACAGTGCATGATATGCTGCTTGCTTGGATGCGTCACAAAAGCTATGACATCAACTCACCAGATTTCAGCCAGGACAGGCGGCGGCAGGCCCGACTGCAGGAAGAATCCCCTGGCTTGCTCGCCTATAGACAGACATCAAGGGGTCATGGACTGTCTCGGAAAGCGGCCAAGTGTATTGCTAAGGACATGACAAGAACTCCATTAATTGAATTACCAGAGACATAGCCTGAGACGGGGGCGAGGGTGTAAAACTGTTTGTCATGTTTGCCTCGCTCCTCTGGAGTGATGGCCCACATGCTGGCTCCACCTGGACAACAAAACATGAAGAATATTTTGTCAGCTTTAAGACAAAACAACACAATGTGGATAAAGCTAATGGGAAACCTCTTAATCAATATCTAATATCTGTTGCTGAACTCGGGAGAAAAGAAGACATTCAATGTTGTGGAAATAAGAGAAAGGCACTACATGATATGCTGCTATACTTCACTGAACAATTGACCCGAAATTCAGTGTACACATAGAGGTCCTATAATGACTTCACTACTTTGTTGTCCATGGAGTTGCCATGGAAATAATCTGTTTTATTCAAGACAGTGCATGATATGCTATGTGAAGCATTGCAGAAAAAAAGGACAAAAAATGTCCACATATCCACATCACACTATTAAATGATGGACATAGCAAATAAAAGTCATGCAGGACGGATTTACTTAACACTCACACGTTACCACACTTTGTCACTGTCAAGACAGCACATGATATGCTGCTTGCTGCTGTATTCTCCTTGCTCAACTCAGAAGAAAAACTATTTTAATAAACTTTGGAAGACAAGAGAAAAGTAGACATTTGATTCAAAATTTCTTGGGGAAATAGAGGCACTATGATGGCCTCACTAATCGGTTTATAAAATGGCCACAGAAATCATCTTATTTATTCAGAAAACTGCATAATATACTACTTGAAGCATTGCAGGACAAAACATGTCCACAAATCTGTGTCAAATGATCACACTTTGGAAAGAATACATAAAAATCATGTTTGCTGGATTTTACGTCACATAACGATACTTTGTCAGTGTCAAGACAGTGCAGGATATACTACTGCCTAACCCTAGTTGCTCAACTCAGAAGAAAGAAAAAAAGATATATGACCACAAATTGTCATGACTGATGTCAAAATAGAAATACGAGTCAGGGCAATGCAGGACAGCAAATGAAAAGCTACCTCTGCAACTTTAAAGGGAAACTGCACTTTAAAAAAAATTGCAGATCATTCAAAATCCTAAATGTGAGACAAGCACACATACAGTCGTGGTCAAAAGTTTACATACACTTGGAAATAACAATAATGTCATGGCTGTCTTGAGTTTCCAATAATTTCTACAACTCTGATTTTTTTGTGACAGAGTGATTGGAGCACATACTTGCTTGTCACAAAAAACATTCATGAAGTTTGGTTCTTTTATGAATTTATTATGGGTCTACTGAAAATGTGACCAAATCTGCTGGGTCAAAAGTATACATACAGCAATGGTAATTAAAGTTAGAGTACCACTGATAGTCACACACACACTAGATGTGGTGAAATTATCCTCTGCATTTGACCCATCACCCTTGAGCAACATGTCCCTTGGTAAGTTTCACTGCAATAAGGTGCTTTTGGTAGTCATCCACAAGCTTCTGGTTGAATTTTTGACCACTCCTCTTGACAAAATTGGTGCAGTTCCGCTAAATTTGTTAGTTTTCTGACATGGACTTGTTTCTTCAGCATTGTCCACACATTTAAGTCAGGACTTTGGAAAGGTCATTCTAAAACCTTAATTCTAGCCTGATTTAGCCATTCCTTTACTACTTTTGACGTGTGTTTGGGGTCATTGTCCTGTTGGAACACCCAACTGCGCCCAAGACCCAACCTCTGGGCTGATGATTTTAGGTTGTCCTGAAGAATTTGGAGGTAATCCTCATTTTTCACTGTCCCATTTACTCTCTGTAAAGCACCAGTTCCATTGGCAGCAAAACAGGCCCAGAGTATAAGACTACCACCACCATGATTGACGGTAGGATTGTGTTCCTGGGATTATAGGCCTCACCTTTTCTCCTCCAAACATATTGCTGGGTATTGTGGCCAAACAGCTCAATTTGTGTTTCATCTGACCACAGAACTTTCCTCCAGAAGGTCTTATCTTTGTCCATGTGATCAGCAGCAAACTTTAGACGAGCCTTAAGGTGTCGCTTCTGGAGCAAGAGCTTCCTTCTTGCATGGTAGCCTCAGTCCATGGCGATGCAAAACACGCTGGACTGTGGACACTGACACCTGTTTTCCGGCAGCTTCCAATTCATTGCAGACCTGCTTTTTGGTGGTTCTCGGTTGACTCTTGATCATCCTGACCAATTTTCTCTCAGCAGCAGGTGATAGCTTGCGTTTTCTTCCTGATCGTGGCAGTGACAAAACTGTGCCATGCAATTGTTTGCACAGTTGCTCTTGGGACCTTAAGCTGCTTTGAAATAGTTCCAAGTGACTTTCCTGACTTGTTCAAGTCAATGATTCGTTCTTTTGACTTTCCCATTGTTGCGTTTGTAACCGAGTCTAATGACTGCATCACATGAGCCCTATTTAAATGGGCTCAGAGAAGTCAACAAGTTTTGGCAATCTTAATCACTCATATGAAGTTAAGAGGCCATGCCATGAAGCTAATTTGATTTGATTGTAACTTTTCTACATCACCAAAATTGATAATGTATGTTGCTGTATGTATACTTTTGACCCAGCAGATTTGGCCACATTTTCAGAAGACCCATAATAAATTCATAAAAGAACCAAACTTAATGAATGTTTTTTGTGACAAACAAGTATGTGCTCTGATCCCTCTACCACAAAAAAATAAGAGTTGTAGAAATTATTGGAAACTCAAGACAGCCATGACATTATGTTCTTTACAAGTGTATGTAAACTTTTGACCACGACTGTATGTTTTTCTTTTTTAATGCGCTCAAACTCTTAAATAGTCGTCATTGCCTGTCAACGGGAAAAAACGCAAGGAAAAAGGCTCTGCTTTTACTACCGGTTTTTGATCATTTTGAAGTTTTTTTGACCACTGATTGTGATCACAGTCACATGAAAGTAGCTGGTATCTTTAAACTGCTCTTGGTCCGGTAGGAGGAACAGATTTGCTGAAAAAAGGCAACTTGGAAGAGTCATTAGCTTGGCGAAGCGGTTGCCTAGCAACCAGAAGCTAAACTGAGATTAAACTGCGAGAGTTTGAAGATCTTTTAAAGTGTTTCCGACCACACAGGGCGATCTCGATTGATGGTCTGACACCTCCAGTTGATCTCTGAATGGCGTAAGGTTTGAATTTGTTAAAATATACAAATTAAAAGTGCCGCAAGTCACTAAAGTGGCAACTGATGTCAGCGAGCTTCTACAATGTCAAAAGCTAAAAAAAAAATGTTTTATCCCAAAACCTTCGGGGTCATTTGGATCAAATTGAGTCTCTGGATACAGGACAAGAAGGGAAGCAAGACTTGAAGTTACAACAAATAGATGACCTGAGAAAAGACCTGGGAGCAGACCTGGCCACATAAGAACACAGAGAAGATCTGCAGAAAAATATAGAAAGTCTGCAAACTAAGAATAATAACACAAAAAGGGAATTTCAGGATCTCAAGGAGATGGTGGTGAATCTCTTCAAAAAAAACAATGCGTCAAAGGGTTAAGATTTTCACAGAGCAAAATATTGCAGTAAAACAAGATAACATCATTCTGATGAATATCATAGATGAAATGGATCACAATAAATTAAGGAATGATGTCATTGTGACACGGCACCAAATTAAACCAAGATCCTACGCGCAACAGAAAATAATTGAGAAGCACTGCTATAACAAACTTGATTTAGACCCCCTCGGTTCTCCTGTCTTCTTCTACGATGTTTTGCCTGCAAGCCCAAGTCTTGTAAAACTGCTTCCAGGTAAACTAGTTTTAAGCCCCGCCCACAGGCAACCGCCTTCAATATCAAATCACTGCTAATAATTTGAAACCGTAAAAAAGAGAGAAGCGAATGTGAAAAAGGGAAAGTTAAAATTAAAAACCTGTGAAACACACAAAAATAATAACAGTGTACAAAAATATGACGATTGGCACTGAAAACATGTCTTGATACAAAAAAATTATCTACCAAAAATATATATATATTTTTTTTTTTCAATGTTTGTATTTATTTGTTGTCAAAACTTGTTTTGGTGCAAATTCAACTTTTTCTCCAGTGTTATTTCTTTTTTCCGATACGAAATCTTACTAGCATTGTTTTGGCTCCCTAGCCTCCCTATATTGCTATGAGCTAAACAAGGTACAAACCCCATTTCCATATGAGTTGGGAAATTGTGTTAGATGTAAATATAAACAGAATACCGGTACAATGATTTGCAAATCATTTTCAACCCATATTCAGTTGAATATGCTACAAAGACAACATATTTGATGTTCAAATTGATAAAAAAAAATGTTTGCAAATAATCATTAACTTTAGAATTTGATGCCAGCAACACGTGACAAAGAAGTTGGGAAAGGTGGCAATAAATACTAATAAAGTTGAGGAATGCTCATCAAACACTTATTTGGAACATCCTACAGATGAACAGGCAAATTGAGAACAGGTGGGTGCCATGATTGGGTATAAAAGTAGATTCCATGAAATGCTCAGTCATTTACAAACAAGGATGGGGCGAGGGTCACCACTTTGTCAACAAATGCGTGAGCAAATTGTTGAACAGTTTAAGAAAAACCTCTCTCAACCAGCTATTGCAAGGAATTTAGGGATTTCACCATCTACGGTCCGTAATATCATCAAAGGGTTCAGAGAATTTGGAGAAATCACTGCACGTAAGCAGCTAAGCCCGTGACCTTCGATCCCTCAGGCTGTACTGCATCAACAAGCGACATCAGCGTGTAAAGGATATCACCACATGGGCTCAGGAACACTTCAGAAACACATTGTCAGTAACTACAGTTGGTCGCTATATCTGTAAGTGCAAGTTAAAACTCTCCTATGCAAGGCGAAAACCGTTTATCAACAACACCCAGAAACGCCGTCGGCTTTGCTGGGCCTGAGCTCATCTAAGATGGACTGATACAAAGTGGAAAAGTGTTCTGTGGTCTGACGAGTCCACATTTCAAATTGTTTTTGGAAACTGGGGACGTCGTGTCCTTCGGACCAAAGAGGAAAAGAACCATCCGGATTGTTATAGGCGCAAAGTTGAAAAGCCAGCATCTGTGATGGTATGGGGGTGTATTAGTGCTCAAGACATGGGTAACTTACACATCTGTGAAGGCGCCATTAATGCTGAAAGGTACATACAGGTTTTGGAGCAACATATGTTGCCATCCAAGCAACGTTACCATGGACGCCCCTGCTTATTTCAGCAAGACAATGCTAAGCCACTAGTTACATCAACGTGGCTTCATAGTAAAAGAGTGCGGGTACTAGACTGGCCTGCCTGTAGTCCAGACCTGTCTCCCATTAAAAATGTGTGGCGCATTATGAAGCTTAAAAAACGTGTCTCCTCAGTTCCCAAACGTTTACTGAGTGTTGGACCTACTCAGTGGCCTAGTGGTTAGAGTGTCCGCCCTGAGATCGGTAGGTTGTGAGTTCAAACCCCGGCCGAGTCATACCAAAGACTATAAAAATGGGACCCATTACCTCCCTGCTTGGCACTCAGCATCAAGGGTTGGAATTGGGGGTTAAATCACCAAAAATGATTCCCGGGCGCGGCCACCGCTGCTGCCCACTGCTCCCCTCACCTCCCAGGGGGTGATCAAGGGTGATGGGTCAAATGCAGAGAATAATCTCGCCACACCTAGTGTGTGTGTGACAATCATTGGTACTTTAACTTTTAACTTTTAAAAGGAAAAGCCATCTAACACAGTGGTGAACATGCCCTTTCCCAACTACTTTGGCACCTGTTGCAGCCCTGAAATTCTAAGTTAATTATTATTTGCAAAAACAAAATTAAGTTTATGAGTTTGAACATCAAATATCTTGTCTTTGTAGTGCATTCAATTGAATATGGGTTGAAAAGGATTTGCAAATCATTGTATTCCGTTTATATTTACATCTAACACAATTTCCCAACTCATATGGAAACGGGGTTTGTATACAAACTACGAACATAATAAAACAAACACTTACTGCACAATGTCTGCTCCCACTAGAATGCTGACTGATGGGATGTTCATATCTTCTCATTTGGATGAAAACATTAATCATATTCCTCATGCAGGTTTCTTTTTTTTTTTTTTTAAAGTGCCACAAACAAGTGCCTTTTCGTGTCTTTCTCACCATCTCCATATATAAGTTGAATGTCAAAGTTGACCAACTTCTTGATTTATGGCCACATCCTTCTACTATCCAGGTGAGAGACATGATTTTAAAATTATCTTCCGCGATGCAGCAGCTCAGCATGTCAATATAGCAGCATCGAATGTCTGTGATCACCGCACTGCTAAAAATAGTGTCTCCATTAGCGTTTATAAAAACAATATTGCTAATACTTGGTTAAAATTCCAGTCACAAGATGTAAATGGGGTATTGTTGCCAGTTTTTGGATGTTTTTTAGAAGGCTTTATGGACGTAATAGTGTACTCCTATTAGCTGCATTGTTAGCCACTTCACACACGCCATATTTAACAACCTAGAATGCATAAAAGAAAAACATACCGTATTTTTTGGACTATAAGGCGCGCTCCAATTCTTACATTTTCTCAAAACTCAACAGTGCGCCTTATAACCCGGTGCGCCTAATATATGGAATCATTTTGGTTGTGCTTACTGACCTCAAAGCCATTTTATTTGGAACATGGTGAAATGATACGTGTGAGAAGTAGATGGCAGTCACACATAAGAGATAAGTGTAGACTGCAATATGACTCAAGTAAACAACACAACAATTTAATATGTTCCATTGAAAATATAGAACATTACACACTGCGCTCAAAAATCTATCAAAATGTTTTAGTACGACTCTGATAAGCTATGAAGCCGCACCGCTTGATGGTTGGTACTGTGCTTCAACATACGAATATTATTAGGCTGTGAGTGTATAAGGTATGACATATTATTTGGTGTTTTGTTTCGCAGTATTAAACAAAAGAGACTTTTCTTACCTTCTGGTACTTGCTGATCTGTATTTGGGATCTGCATAAGTCCTGAAAATGTGCGCGCTTCCGCCTTTGTAGTCCGTGCCGACACCGTAGTCGATAAGCGTCTTCTTTTTCTCTATCTTCTTGGTTTGGGACATTCATCCTCCGCATGTTCCCATTTCTAATATAAAGTAGTGTAAAGTTCGTACTTATATCTGTCAGTAAACTCACCATGAAAGCGCTAAAACATACCGGTATAGTGAGTTTACATTATTCACCCAAGGAACTTTAGTTATTAGAGAGTTCCAGTCGGACGGTTTTTCACGGGACACATTTCCGGCGTTGTTATTGCACTAGTGAGCCACGGATGAGGAGATGCTACTCCGTTATTGATTTAAGTAAAGTCTGAATGTCATTAAAACAGTTAGCTCCATCTAAAGACCCTTCTTCCACTCCCATCCTTGCACGCTACACCGCTACAACAAAGATAACGGAGAAAAGATGCTGCCGAAGGTGAGCCACGTAAATAAGAGCGCCCACAAAACGGCGCATCCTGAAGAGACTGTCGGAAGCGGCTTGAAGATGATCTGTAAAACATAATATATGCAACATTTTGACCAAATAACCACCATTACATGTTATGTAGACCACAAGGAAGTGTTTTTAATTTAGAAAAAAAAAAAAAGAAAAAAAAAAAGACCCCTTTTAATGTGCCCTATAATCCCGTGTGCCTTTTGTATGAAAATAGACCTGACGAGACCCGCTCATCGGCAGTGCGTCTTATAATCCGGTGCACCCTATGGTCCGGAAAATACGGTAGTGAAGTGAATTATATTTATATAGCGCTTTTCTCTAGTGACTCAAAGTGCACTCTTGAATCAACACAGTAGTTAATACTATGATCAATGTTAATTACAAACTAAATGTGGGATATAAATAGTAATGAAAGTGTTTGTATATAGTATATAATTGGTACAAAGGTTTAACACGTGTACAAGGATATTTCACATGTCTTTACTGTGTATATAATTGAACAGTGTTTATGTTGTGTACAAGGTGTATTTATAATATGTTGTGCAAAGGAAATGTCATAATTTTTGTAAGCTCATCTTGTATTTGACATTGTTTATAGGGTTAGGCGCAATAAGTGTTCAACTTCAGCCTAAACCCTTACGGTCTGCAACATTTTCAATTTATGAATGTACAACTGTTTGTTTGTGTAAAACTGTTTGTTTATTTTGTTGACCACTGACCGAAGAAATAATAAACTAACTAACTAACTTTACATAGTGAAACCCAACATCTAAGTTGCATTTAAACCAGTGTGGGTGGCACTGGGAGCAGGTGGGTAAAGTGTCTTGCCCAAGGACACAACGGCAGTGACTAAGATGGCGGAAGCGGGAATCGAACCTGGAACCCTCAATTTGCTGGCACGGCCACTCTACCAACCGAGCTATGCCGCCCCGGTATGGCTTTTGTCTTTCATAGTGATTGTGATTGATAGGCAAATTTCCATATAAAGTGCAGTTCCACTTTAAATCCTAAATCCTCCAATTTAGGAGACATTTTGCTGGAAGGCCTTTTTCAATTGCAGATATTTATGCTTGAGGCGGCATAATTGTCCATCCCAATTATGATGATGTCACCCTTGCACCAGCTCATCTTCCCAATGATTAATGTATAAAAACTCAGGAGTCAGCTGCTTTCAGTCTCGCATATAGAGTATCAAGGTACTTTGAGGGATGTGGCTGAGAATTAAATATGCGTTGTAAAACTTTGTACTTCTCTAAGGCTCACTTTTAATAGGAAATATAGGGATGGGTGATCAATAAATCATGAGAGACTTCATCTAATAAACAGGACAAGACGGCAGAATTATTTAACACCTTCACTGTTGTTTCTGCTGTTCGAAAGCTTTGGAGACGTTTTTATGAGGAAGAAAATTGACCGCTTTGATGGACGTTATTGAGGAGATGATAAATTAAGTCTTCACAGTAGAATAATCAATGATTCTCCTGCCAGATAAATGTCAACAAAGAGAAGCATCAAGGCAAGTTATGTTTCCTGATATATTTTTTCACGTTGCTGGAGATGAACCAGAAAATATAGTGATTTGGAAAATAAACTATATTTGAATTAGTTATTATGTAATTAACAATTAAATAAATTATTTTGCTATAATGGTCAGTATATTAATTGCAGGGTTATCTAAGCTACAGTATATATAGCATATTTAAATTCAATTCACCATGGTTGTTAATTTTGAATAATAAAAACATTTATTAAACTATTTTTAAATTAAGAAAAAATATATGTATTTAATAATTAAACATACGACTTGTCCAGGGTGTACTCCGCCTTTCGCCCGAATGCAGCTGAGATAGGCTCCAGCACCCCTGCGACCCCGAACGGGGCAAGCGGTAGAAAATGGGTGGATGGATGGATTTATTTTTTATTTGATTGTATTTATTAGTTGTTTATTATTTATGTATATGTTGTATTAAATATGTATTATTTATTATTACTTGTTTTAAAAAGTTTTAAGGAGGGTCTTATATTTCTTTGTACTATTTCTGATTATTCCTTTCTGTTTGTCTTTAAATGTAATTACTAAAAGAAACACAAAATATGACAAATATATACATAAAATCAAAACACAATTCATATAATTGTTAATAAATCCTTGCTGAATAAAATAATTCCTCTTTTAAAATATGAATAACAAAAAGTAAAATTTTAATGATCCTTAATAAAAGACAAAAAAAGGAAAACATTTATATACTGTACATATTTAAATTAGTAAATATCAACAATATTCAATGCGTATATTCATGTACTAGGTTGATGATAGGGTTCAAACAATGGTTAAACCACTTTGTGATTACTTTTACTGGTGTGATATTAATCTATTGCACATTTATAGGACTAAGCGTGTGCGTGTGTGTGTGTGTGTGTGTGTGTGTGTGTGTGTGTGTGTGTGTGTGTGTGTGTGTGTGTGTGTGTGGACAGTGTTTAGCGTTCCCATTTATTGTTCCACATGCTACAGGAAATGCCACCCTGCCTGAGCGGAACTTCCCCAAAACTAACCCAAACATCCAATCACTGCAAGCCTGGCACACATGTGCACGCACACAGAAGTACCCTGGCCTCGAGATGCAATTGATCAGCAATGTCTTCTAAATAGAGGCAAGTAGAAGTAGAAGCATGCAGTAGTTGACCTCAGAGAACCTGCTCGCTCTGCCCCAAATCACCATGGCAACGCACCCAAGTATACATGCTCGCTGCTACGCTATCCTCTGACCCACAGAAAGTAGAAGGTAATTAATCTTGCTCATTGATGTGACTACTGTGGTTTAGGAAGTGGGGGCGGCAAGATATTTAGCACAGCCCCGCAGGGACCATCAAATAGGCTGGACTGTGAGGAAGTGGGACGCTGCAAAGCGCCTTATGTAGCAAAGGTTTGATTCCAGGCGGCCAAAGTAACGATGTATGAGCTGTGTTTGTGTGTGTCTCCAAGAAGTGCTACTGTGCGATTCATCCACTTTTTACCAATACACTGTTAATCTGCACTTGTCCAATGTAATAGACGCCCTATATTACATACTACAGCGTAACATTAAAGGGTGGCACAGGAGGACACAAACGTTAGCAACGCCTACATAGCTATGTGAGCTAAAATGCTAACATTACAGAACCATTTTAACGGCAACATTATGCTAGGTTAGCCTATTCGCTGAAGGCAAACATGATGAAACTTTCATCTCCCCACATCTCTGGCTGACTGACGAACCGTTGACAGAGGTGATTTTAGGATGTGTAGCGAATCCCGCTGTTTTACACAGGGTTGCGCGTACACAGGTGGGTTCATTTAGCTAGGGGTGGGTCAGGAAGGAAGTGTGTCTTTCATGATGCCACTTTATTATTATTACAACATAATCCCGGGCTCTGGATCTTTCTGTGTGGAGTGTGCATGTTCTCCCCGTGACTGTGTGGGTTCCCTCCGGGTACTCCGGCTTCCTCCCACCTCCAAAGACATGCACCTGGGGATAGGTTGATTGGCAACACTAAAATTGGCCCTAGTGTGTGAATGTGAGTGTGAATGTTGTCTGTCTATCTGTGTTGGCCCTGCGATGAGGTGGTGACTTGTCCAGGGTGTACCCGCCTTCCGCCCGAATGCTTCTGAGATAAGCTCCAGCACCCCCCTAGGGTTAGGGTTACCCCTAACCCTAACCCCTAACCCTAACCCTAACCCCGAGGCTACCATGCAAGAAGGAAGCCCTTGCTCCAGAAGCGACACCTTAAGGCTCGTCTAAAGTTTGCTGCTGATCACATGGACAAAGATAAGACCTTCTGGCGGAAAGTTCTGTGGTCAGATGAAACAAAAATTGAGCTGTTTGGCCACAATACCCAGCAATATGTTTGGAGGAGAAAAGGTGAGGCCTTTAATCCCAGGAACAACATGCTGACCGTCAAGCATGGTGGTGGTAGTATTATGCCCTGGGCCTGTATTACTGCCAATGGAACTGGTGCTTTACAGAGAGTAAATGGGACAATGAAAAAGGAGGATTACCTCCAAATTCTTCAGGTCAACCTAAAATCATCAGCCCGGAGGTTGGGTCTTGGGCGCAGTTGGGTGTTCCAACAGGACAATGACCCCAAACACATGTCAAAAGTGGTAAAGGAATGGCAGAATGAAGGTTTTAGAATGGCCCTTCCAAAGTCCTGACTTAAACGTGTGGACAATGCTGAAGAAACAAGTCCATGTAAAAAAAATTAGCTAAACTGCACCAATTTTGTCAAGAGGAGTGGTCAAAAATTCTACCAGAAGCTTGCCAGAAGCTTGTGGATGGCTACCAAAAGCACCTTATTGCAGTGAAACTTGCCAAGGGACATGTAACCAAATATTAACATTGCTGTATGTATACTTTTGACCTAGCAGATTTGGTCACATTTTCAGTAGACCCATAATAAATTCATAAAAGAACCAAACTTAATGAATGTTTGTTGTGACAAACAAGTATGTGCTCCAATCACTCTATCACAAAAAAATAAGAGTTGTAGAAATGTTTGGAAACTCAAGACAGCCATGACATTACGTTCTTTACAAGTGTATGTAAACTGTTGATCACGACTAGATAGATAGATAGATAGATAGATAGATAGATAGATAGATAGATAGATAGATAGATAGATAGATAGATAGATAGATAACATTTACACTCACATTTACACACGAGGGCCAATTTAGTGTTGGCAATCAACCTATCCCCAGGTGCATGTCTTTGGAGGTGGGAGGAAACCAGAGTTCCCGGAAGGAACCCACGCAGTCACAGGGAGATCATGCAAACTCATTTAATCAATAATTAACTAGATCAAATAAAACATAAATAAATAAATACATCATTAAAATGTTTTTAATGTTCCAATCTAATGAGTCAATTCCAGTATAAGCGTATATAAAAACACCCCTCAAACCACGTGGGTCCTTCAGCTAATATTGAGCGAATACAAACACAGCTTCTGCAGCAGAGGTGCCTGCACGGAATTTCAACCGACTGACATAAGAAGTGTTGTTTTACTTCCCTTTGTGAGCGTCGTCGTATTGGCTCTGCCTGCCCGGCCTCAGGGGGGAACCTTTCATAACTATTTACAAACAAGGTGCCTCACCTGGGGAAGCATATAGGCTCTTATGGATGCACAAAACCAATGTTCATGCTTTCTCATGACCATGTTGCTTGGCACTTGTTTAAGAGGGTGTTGCTAATGACTACACATCATAGCACTTTGTTATTAATAAGCAGGGATGTTACTACAAGCCTGGTTGCCAAGGGGATGTTTTGTTGTTCAAGCAAAACACGGCGGTGCTCTGCTAGCCTCATTATCCACCATCCATGCATCTGTTAATGACATTTGTGGCATCCCTTATGGGTTGTGGCCAAAATGCTAATATACAGTGGTACCTCTTAAAGAGTGCTTTCAGATAAGGGCTGTCCCTCGGCTAGTTGCCATGCTTTAAGTTGCAAGCAAACATTTTAGTTGCAAGCGTCCCCACCATTAGTTGGCATAGTAAATCCAGTCTTACTCGCTACAGCATTAGCTTATAGCTAAAGATCGACATAAGTTTGTTTTCCAACCATTGGAGGGAAGAATGTGAGTGTGAAGGACAGTGCGGAGAATAAGTTGTTAATGGGGTTTGCGATTTGTGGGGCGGCGTAGGTCAGATGGTAGAACGGCCGTCCAGAAACTTGAGGGTTCCGGGTACGAATCCAGCTTCTGCCATCACTGCCTTTGTGTCCTTGGGTAAGACACTTCACCCACTCTGTTTGTAAAGCGCTTTGAGTGTCTAGAAAAGCGCTATATAAATTTAAGCCATTATTGAAGTCATTGAATTCAAGAAAGAATTCATCAAAAACATGACTGGGCACGCAGCTAACTTGGTTAAGCAGTTGGAGCGTATCACTGCTAGCCTGCACTATACTGAAGCAGAATGAGTCGATGACACCATTCATATCATTTGTTGTGGCTTGTGCAGCCCTTTGAGACACTTGTGATTAAGGGCCATATAAATAAACTTTGATTGATTGATTGATTTATTGATTCACATGTTAAAATTGTGATGACTTTTGGGGGGGTGAAAGCGCAAATTTAATTGATTTGAATGGGAGAGATGTGTTTTGAGCCACGAGCTTTGTCACACAACCAATTAAGCTAACATGTTGAGGTATAACATGTAAGAGAGATATTCTCTTGCTCCAACTTTACACACATGTGCTTGTCAGTCCGCTAAAGGCATGTACCCAATTTGGTGGTGATTTAGCTCAACATCAAAAAGTTAAAATGTTTTTGTAGACATGTGTGAGAAATATCAAGTCAATTTCACTTACGGGGTTTAATAGCAGCACCATCACCAATAATGGGTACTAAATGTAGTACTTTTATAAATACGACCAAATTCCATACGAATTCATGTGAAATCAAACGGTGCCATAATTTGATACCTTTGTTGCACAAAACGTCACTTCCGATTGAAGGCTCGACACTGAAATATTCCATGCCAACAAAGTAAGCACTCAAATGTAAGGCTCCACTTTTCAAATTGCGCCCACTTAATGCTAATTTAGATATATGCCATATACATGCTACTGATTAGCACTAGTCTTTTCACATGGTGATTTCAACACCTCCAAATTTGGTAATCAAAACTACAACTGAGATACCTGTTACAATCAATAAATATTTACAGTACAAACACTTTGTAAGGCTCAAAAAAGACAAGACCAGCACATTCAACTTAATGGCAAAGACTACTTCCTGACTACTTCCGACACACGCAGGACAAACTGAAATGAATGCATACTTGCAAATAAGACTCAGAAGTTTAAAAAAACAAGATATAACAGGACAGCAAAAGTATCATTATCAGCTTACTGTTATATAAAACAATATATCATGAAACACGTTAACATTTATTAATGTACAAGTACCGAAAATTGGTACTGTTGAGTACCAGTATCAATTCCCAGGTAGCCGGAATTGGAATTTCTCAAAGGTAAAAAGGTACCCATCTCTAGCCATCATGTGTTAATATTATTCATGTCTATGTAACAAGCAGCACGGTGGAAGAGGGGTTAGTGCGTCTGCCTCACAATACGAAGGTCCTGAGTAGTCGTGAGTTCAATCCCGGCCTCGGGATCTTTCTGTGTGGATTTTGCATGTTCTCCCCGTGATTGCGTGGGTTCCCTCCGGGTACTACGGCTTCCTCCCACCTCCAAAAACATGCACCTGGGGATAGGTTGATTGGCAACACTAAATTGGCCCTAGTGTGTGAACGTGAGTGTGAATGTTGTCTGTCTATCTGTGTTGGCCCTGCGATGAGGTGGCGACTTGTCCAGGGTGTACACCGCCTTCCGCCCGATTGTGGCTGAGATAGGCTCCAGCACCCCCCGCGACCCCGAAGGGAATAAGCGGTAGAAAATGGATGGATGGATATGTAACAAGCAGTTGCTACATATACAATGATCACATGTTGCAGAGTTAAGTTATATCTTGAGGTCACAGAAATACCTTGACATAAATGATCAAAATCTTCTTCTTAGACAAGATCCATTAATAGCGGGCCATAAATCAACATTGTTATTCACCCGTTCTGTTTCTTGTGTGAGTGTTTGGACCACAAGCTTGTAAATAAAGTTTTCTGGTACAGTTGCCCAATATTGTCGACTGTCCAATGAGAGTGTCCTGTGTCCATATTGCCATACTAGGTGTATTTGTCAGAAAAACAATAGCACAGGCAACAGAGTAAAGGAGCACATTTGGCCAAATGTTCACCCTTTTGTGTGCAGTGGTTTAGTAATATATAGGAGGTAGCTTCCAAAAACAAATACATAAGTAGGCGATAAATGTCCGCGGTTTCTTTTAGCCTCGAGGGTAAGAAAGATTCCTGGGTTGCATCCTTAAAAGGCGTAACTTACCGTTCATGGCTGCAGGTGGAGGTGCAGAGAAGGGTGCGGGGGGTCCTACACACGACTGGCTAGCTCTCAGACATCTGCAGGGAGAGGAAGTGACATGACTGAGTGTGTGCCATGTCTGTGCAAGGTGTGAGCATGCGAGTCCGACATGAGTGGAAGACATAAAAAAACAAAAGTGACGTTCTGGAGGGACGCCGCAAACATCTTTGATCACAAGGCAGCAGTCTTCAGTGGGCGCCGTCTATCTTGATTTCCCCAGTGACATTTAGTACTTCAGCACTGTCAACATCCATCTTGGCCTCGTCTTCACTTGGCTCAATTGCAACAGAAGAGATTGTTCTTTCCCGAAAAGATTCACGCTTGGCTCCTACTGCTGACACTTTCTCCAATAGTGTCCAAGGATGGACGACAGACACTTCATTAGCTCCAATACATAACAGTAAAAAAACAAATCTTCATTTACTAAACTGTTGTATTTCCCGAAATTAATTTCTTGAAGTCGTGCCTAATTAAATCAAAATACACTACATTGCCAAAAGTATTTGGCCACCGATCCAAATGATCAGAATCAGGTGTCCTAATCACTTGGCCCTGCCACAGGTGTATAAAATCAAGCACTGAGGCATGGAGACTGTTTCTACAAACATTTGTGAAAGAATGGGCCGCTCTCATGCGCTCAGTGATTTCCAGCGTGGAACTGTTAGGATGCCACCTGTGCAACAAATCCAGTCGTGAAATCTCCTAACTCCTAAATACTCCAAAGTCAACTGTCGGCTTTATTATAAGAAAATGGAGAAGTTTGGGAACAACAGCAACTCAGCCACAGCGTGGTAGGCCACGTAAACTGACAGAGTGACAGAGAGTCAGCGGATGCTGAAGCGCATAGTGCAAAGAGGTTGCCGACTTTCTGCACAGTCAGTTGCTACAGAGCTCCAAACTTCATGTGACCTTCCAATTAGCCCACGTACAGTACGCAGAGAGCTTCATGGAATGGGTTTCCATGGCCGAGCAGCTGCAACTTAGCCATACGTCACCAAGTTCAATGCAAAGCGACGGATGCAGTGGTGTAAAGCACGTCGCCACTGGACTCTAGAGCAGTGGAGACGCGTTCTCTGGAGTGATGAATCACACTTTTACATCTGGCAATCTGATGGACGAGTCTGGGTTTGGAGGTTGCCAAGAGAACGGTACATTTCGGACTGCATTGTGTGAAATTTGGTGGAGGAGGAATTATGGTGCGGTGTTGTTTTTCAGGCGTTGGGCTTGGCCCCTTAGTTCCAGTGAAAGGAAATTTAAATGCTCCAGGATACCAAAACATTTTGGATAATTCCATGCTCCCAACCTTGTGGGAACAGTTTGGAGCGGGCCCCTTCCTCTTCCAAAATAACTGTGCACCAGTGCACAAAGCAAGGTCCATAAAGACATGGATGACAGAGTCTGGTGTGGATGAACTTGACTGGCCTGCACAGAGTCCTGACCTGAACACTTTTGGGATGAATTAGAACGGAGACTGAGAGCCAGGCCTTCTTGACCAACATCAGTGTATAACCTCACCAATGCGCTTTTGGAAGAATGGTCGAAAATTCCTATAAACACGCTCCGCAACCTTGTGGACAGCCTTCCCAGAAGAGTTGAAGCTGTAATAGCTGCAAAAGCCTAAGTGGTTAGAGTGTCCGTCCTGAGATTGGTAGGTTGTGAGTTCAAACCCCGGCCAAGTCATACCAAAGACTATAAAAATGGGACCCATTAACTCCCTGCTTGGCACTCAGCATCAAGGGTTGGAATTGGGGGTTAAATCACCAAAAATGATACCCGGGCGTGGCACTGCTGCTGCCCACTGCTCCCCTCACCTCCCAGGGGGTGAACAAGGGAATGGGTCAAATGCAGAGGACAAATTTCACCACACCTAGTGTGTGTGCGACAATCGTTGGTACTTTAACTTAACTTAAAAGGTGGACCAACATCATATTGAACCCTATGGGTTAGGAATGGGATGGCACTTCAAGTTCATATGTGAGTCAAGGCAGGTGGCCAAATACTTTTGGCAATATAGTGTATGTGTTCTTTCAGTTGAATACAGACAAGCGGTGTGGCAGTGAATGACTGATACAATAGATGTCATTACAACAACACACAGCAAAAGCTTGGCGTTTGCAATGGCGGGCGTGGCATCTGTAAAGCCGACCATAATGGTTTAATTATAAATACACGCTAAAAATAAAGCAACAAACATCTCCCCTTAATGGACTGATGGAGGCAGTAATATCATATTGGATTATAAAATACACTAAGTATGACAGTGGAATGTATATCATCAGGTGTAGTGTTTTGATTGTGGAATTGTGTTTCAAATTTTGTTTTCTAATCAAGAATAATATTTTTTTTTTAAATACCCCTTTTACTATTATTGTATTTATTTTTAAATGTTACAAACTTTAAATAGATTCAAATTAAGGTTGCAGCTAGGGCTGGGCGATATATTGATATACTCGATATATCGCGGGTTTGTCTCTGTGCGATATAAAAAATGACTATATCGTGATATTCGAGTATATGTTCTCACACAGTTGCTTTTAGCTGCGGGCATTACACTGCATGCGTTTCCCACTCTTTATTGTCTCTCCTTCTCACAGAGACATAAACAAGCGCACCTTCTTACATATGTCACACGTGCAACGTCACACGCCCTCCCCGAGCAGAGAGGTAACTACATGGGTAACATTAGCTGTGATGCTAACGGTGCGTTGCGAGTGGTAATACGAGAGAGAGAAGGTGCGAATCTCGTAACAAATGGAGGAAGAATTAATTCCCAAGAAAAACAGCACGGGGTCCATCGTCTGCCGGTGGTTTGGCTTCAAGCGGGAAGATGTTGAACAATTATGCGGCAAAAGCGTTGCTACAAAAGTAGCAGCACTGCTAATTTGTAGCATCATTTGAAAAGTCACCCGCTAGAGAATGAAGAGTGCTTGAAACTGCATGTCAACATCTCCGTTCGGTGCCACACCAACAAAATGCCGAAGCAACTATTACCACATCAACACCGTATAAAAAAAAAAAAGTCAACAGAAGGAGATAACGTCCGCATGAACCTACCACAGAACAAAGGACATACACTATTTGAGTTCCTATTATGCAGCTCATTTTTAATTGACAGTTTTTGAAATATCTTGTGTGACATCATGCACAAACGTGCACTTTATTTGTTTTAAACTATTGTAGTGGTGTTCTGTACAAAAAGTTTTTGTTGAAAAATTTTGTGTTGTTTTGATATGTCATCTTAGTGAAATCATGCTCAAAAGTGCACTAATAGCTTGTTTTAAAATGTCTCTGACAATCTTGCACTTTCTGTTTTGGAAATGACATGAATGTTTGTGCCACTGCTTAATAACTGTTTAATAAATACAGTTCTGATAAATTGACTTAGTTGGGATTTCCCTCTCTGCATGAAAGTTTAAAATGAGCACATATTAATGAAGTATGAACAAGAATGTTTTAATGTAGACACATAGAATCATCATACTGCTGTGATTATATGCATCAAGTGTTCATTCAAGGGTAAGGCAAAATATCGCGATATATATCGTGTATCGTGACATGGCCCAAAAATATCGAGATATTAATAAAAGGCCATATCGCCCAGCCCTAGTTGCAGCTATTGATTATTTTAGTAATTTATTGATTAGTTTGTTTGATTAATCGAGTAATTGGATAAAACACACTTTATAGTATGAGGGGAACTTGCGCAATTTTTCGGGAATTTTGCCTATCATTCGCAATGCTTATGTGAGACAAGAACACATTATTTCTCTTTTTTATGCATTTTAATTTGTAATATACGGCTTGTAGTAGACCGCTAACAATTCCAGTGATGGGGATTCAATCTATTCTAAATTACGATCCAGAACCTTATATTGTCCATTTAGATGAGTAATTCAGCATAATCAACACAGAAAAAAAAGTGCCACATAGGAGCGTCTGCGTCGATCCAAGCCTCTGAGGCTAAATTGAATGTCATAGTTGTCCAACTTCTCGATGTTTGGCCACAACGTTCTACTATACAAGTGAGAGGTATGATTATAATCTAGAAATAACTTTTACCAACTCAGAGGCGATGCAGAAACTCGACGGCTCAGCATGGCACCTCTAAAAGTAGTTCCTCTGTGTTAGCGCTTATAATAACAATGTCGCTAAAACTTGATCAATATGCAGCCTAAGTGGTTAGAGTGTCCGCCCTGAGATCGGTAGGTTGTGAGTTCAAACCCCGGCCGAGTCATACCAAAGACTATAAAAATGGGACCCATTAACTCCCTGCTTGGCACTCAGCATCAAGGGTTGGAATTGGGGGTTAAATCACCAAAAATGATACCCGGGCGTGGCACTGCTGCTGCCCACTGCTCCCCTCACCTCCCAGGGGGTGAACAAGGGGATGGGTCAAATGCAGAGAACAAATACTCCAGATGGAGTATTGTTGCTCATTTTTGGATGTTTTTACAGGACTTTATGGGTGGAATAGATTATTGCCATTGGCTACATTGTTAGCTGTCTTTTACGAGTCGTATTTTACAAATTAGAATTCATTAAGGAAAAAGGAAAACATATGTGTTTGTGTGCTACATTGGGATTGTGAATGTGCAGTTCCCCCTTAATGCGTAATTTAGGGGAAATTGGTAAACTAATAAATTTTTATATTTACTCATTACATAACCTTTTTTTTTTTGGATAAAATCTTTTTTTCTAAATGAATTAATCATTGCAGCCCTAATCTCAATACATTTAAAACACATTTCAACTGTGTTAAATGGTAAAATTCATGAAGTGTCAGGACCTTCAGTTCCACTCCTATACTTTAGGTGGTGATAGTAAGCATTACAAAGTGTTTCCGTCCCTTAACACTTCTATCTGCTGTTTCTTATTATATAAATGATAACAACATAATAAATACATTAGTCTTCATAATATGACATACAATTGTTTCAATTGGATTTTAACAACTATTTTGAAATATATAATAATCATCAATTCTTTTTTAAAAGGCCTTGGGGATGTCCAAAGAGTGGCCCTTGGGCAAAAAATGTAAAAAATGGACCAAAACACAAAATGTAAAGACAACTAATAACACCATTATTAGTTGTAATAATACATAATGTTGGATATAGAGAAGATACAAACCCTTTATTTATTTAATCAAAAATATAAAAATTCAACGAATTGGTGCATTTGCAAACAGATAAAATATTGTTCAAAGCAAACTATAACCTGCTACCCAAGAATATACAACAATTCTTCTCAACAAAAGAGGAACAAAATAACCTTAGAGAACTAGAGTGTTGCAAGTCACTGCCCCACTGTAAGACTAAAAAAAAGGCCTATTTGTGCACTTTTATCCAGATATGCGCAAAAATCCATTGACTTCCTTTGTATTTGCATCGTTGTGCTAACTCTTCCTGGCTTACTCGCTGTATATGTTCTATTCTCTTGTGCAAACACTAAAGAAATAAAGCATCCGCCCCTGTCCACAAACACCCTTAAGTGTGTGTATGTTGTCAAATTCAAGATCTGCTCATTATTGGCTCAATAAGTTTAAACAAAGTGTCATAACAACAAATATGCATCAGTGAGAAACAATTTCAATAATGTTTGCTTCTATTGAATGGTCCATTGAAGCCAATTTAGTATATTTGAGAGAATCAAAGGAGCTTTGACTCTTTGCATGCTGATTGACACCTGCACGCGGCTCACCAGTCGGATGTGCATATCAATGCATCACCCTGTGTGTGTGTCTGTGTGTGCGTGTGTGTGTGTGTGTGCGTGTGTGTGTGTGTGCACAGAAGGGTGATCCTGTTCTCGCCCAGGAAGCTTTGCTAAGCCACAGGAAGAAAGAAGCCTGTGTGTGTGTGTGTGTGTGTGTGTGTGTGTGTGTGTGTGTGTGTGTGTGTGTGTGTGTGTGTGTGTGTGTGTGTGTATGCATTCACACTCATATTCACCTTCCTCTGTTGTGATGCTGCAGGTGAAAATCAATTTTAAAGCTCCTTTTGTATCATTTGTGGGACATCCACCACAGAAGAACACACACCCAGGAGCAGACAAATAGAACTGTGTTAAAGATTCACAAATTGTACAAAAAATGTATCCTGTCAAACAGTTTGAAACAGATTAATCAGACTTCTACATTTTAATTATTTAATTAATTATTTTATTGTTAGAATGTCTCACATGACCATTTCTTATGTTTCACTTGAATGCACGTAATTTATTTGTTGAATTTATCTGAAGTACCATTTGTTCGTTGATACATTCGTTGAATGTATTGACCTCATCACTGACCATATAACAACCTGCTCCGCCTTTTAGGTAACCATCCGGGGTTGAGGTAGAGGAGCATGTACGATTTTGGCTCAGCTGAAATGGCAGCTGGTTGCATTTTTTCATTGTGTTTTACCTTTTTTTTGTGGACTTGCTGTATCTGCACTGCAACCACATTTCCCCGTTGTGGGATGAATAAAGCCTACACACTAAAAAATACTGGGTTATTTTGATAACCCAATTTACGAGTTGCTAGTGTTGGGTTACATTTTGGAGTTATTTTTATGAATAGCAATCAATTTTTTGGGTTATGAGGATATTATTTTAACTCACTTTCTGGGTTTTCAAAATTATGAACCGTTTTTGGGTTGTTTTTCAACGAGTAAAAGGTAAAAGGCTTTTTTTTATTAAAAAGTTACTTTTTTCTTGAAGGGAATTTTATTATGGATTAATCTCATTAACATTATTTACAATCACCCAAGATTGAGTTATCATAACTTAACTTTTTGGTTAAATAATTCAACGCAAAAGTTGGGTTGAAAAAATTAACCCAAAATGTTGAGTTAAAATAACTCAAATAAGGGGTTTGTCCTTTTCTGAACCAGCAGTCGAGTTAAAATTGGGTTATTTTTTAATCCAACATTTTTTAGTGTGTATCCTATCAAAATGTATTGCGTGATTAATCTGCTTTTATAAATGTTTTAATGCAGGGATGTCAAACGTAAGGCCCGAGGGCCGGATCAGGCCTGTGAACAGGTTTTATCCGGCCCGCGGGATGAGTTTGCCAAGTATAAAAATGAGCCGAAATTTTTGAATGAAAGAAACTGCTGTTCTAATTGTGGTCACTAGCTGTCCTAATAGCAAAATGATTTGTATCTTTGCAAATTATGCTACATATGTGGTTAGAGTGTCCGCCCTGAGATCGGTAGGTCGTGAGTTCAAACCCCGGCCGAGTCATACCAAAGACCATAAAAATGGGACCCATTACCTCCCTGCTTGACACTCAACATCAAGGTTTGGAATTGGGGGTTAAATCACCAAAAAATTATTCCTGGGCGCGGCCACCGCTGCCGCTCACTGCTCCCCTCACCTCCCAGGGGATGAACAAGGGTGATGGGTCAAATGCAGAGAATAATTTCGCCACACCCAGTGTGTGTGTGACAATTATGGGTACTTTAACTTTAACTTAATTTGTAAAAAAAATAAATAAATAAACCACATGATGTAAACAAACTACATAAATACCACCAAACTCCATGAATAACAGCCTGTAATTTGATGTTTATATTATTTGTTTATCTTGATGGATTGAAAATTAACACCAATGCGTTGACTGATAAACATTATCACATAATTTATTCAGAAAGTATAATTAAGGACAAATAAAGGTAGAATATTATTAACCACAACATGTAAGTATAAAAACCCCAATATTATGATTTGTGCATTTTCAGAATGTGCTCGTTCTATTTGTAAACAAAGAAAACAATCTGAAGTTGTCTTCATTTTGAAGTTATCGTGCTGTGATTTTACCAGTCCGGCCAACTTGGGAGTAGATTTTTCTCCATGTGGCCCCCGATCTAAAATGAGTTTGAAACTCCTGTGTTAATGCATTAATCTTGACAGCCATAAACCACTTGTTTGTGGTTTAAAGGGACAAAATACATTCTGGCTGAAAGCTCCCTTGGTATCACATGGAAACAGGCCACAACATTAGGTACACTAATTAAGGTAGGCCAGTACAAGATAATTAGACTGGTTGGGATTGACTGTCACAGAGAAGTTAACAATTATATTCCAACTTAAAAGCCATGTTGGCTTGTTTTTGTTGTTGTTGTAAGAAACAATCCAAAACCTGCAACAAATGTCCACAGTAATAAAATAATTTGCAAAAAATAATGAATGGCATGAAACATTCCTGAGAACCCTTAACTAACACCATTCTATTCTGACAATGTCCATCAACATTGAGCATTACTATCTTTGCAAAGGGAGAATATTTGTGTTGACACCATGGATGTGTTTCTCTGCACAAGCAGACGGGAGACAGGCCCAATATATGTTGACATAAAGCTTGGGAGTCAAGCTGGTGTTTGCAAATGTTCTTAAACAAACTAAATGGGAGGAAAAATCCGCTGAAAGAGAAGATCTAGCTATATTTTCTCAGCAGCTGTCAGCGTCCAAACGGCAATGAAGTGACCCGCTAGACGTGTAAACATGTCAGATGTGTTGCGGCACATACGTTAAACAGGCTTTACTATCTCGCCGTTGGTGACAATAAAAAAAAAACTAAAAGCGTATTAAACAACGTTTAAAAGCATTTTGTCGCATTTTCGGTTACTTACCTGTTGCACGGGAAACAGCAGCGCTCGCCCGACCTCCGCGGTGGTAGTTTAGCAAGGTGGGAAGGCGGGACCGAGCTTGCGGCAACGCTGGCTTGAGTAGTAATGTTCTCACTGGAAGTGGGCGTCATCTTTGGCGTTCAGTACAAAGTCCTTCTCAACGCAATTTCCGGTTGAGGTTTTCAAAATAACTCTAACCCGTGTCCACATTACAAAATTAAACAAATCAATAATGATAATAATAATAATAATAACATTACTGTAGTATTATTATGAATTATGATTGGCATCTATTTTAACGTGTTACTAATGTATTCAACTTAAAACACATTTAGTCATTTCAATATCTAATTAATGTAATAATGTATTATTGATTTCAATCCATCCATCCATCCATCCATCCATTTCCTACCGCTTGTCCCTTTCAGGATCGCAGTGGGTGCTGGAGCCTATCTCTGCTGCATTTGGGCGGTAGGCAGGCCACACCCTGGTTATTTTAATGTGTTACTAATGTATTTAACTTAAAAACACATTTAGTAATTTCAATATCTAATTAATTTAATAATTTATTATTGATTTCAATCCATCCATCCATCCATCCAATTTTCCACTACTTGTCCCTTTCGGGGTGGCGGGGGGTGCTGGAGCCTATCTCAGCTACATTTGGGCGGAAGGCGGGGTACACCCTGGACAAGTCGCCACCTCATCGCAGGGCCAACACAGATAGACAAACAACATTCACACTCACATTCACACACTAGGGCCAATTTAGTGTTGCCAACCATCCATCCATTTTCTACCGCTTATCCCCCTCGGGGTCGCGGGGGGTGCTCGAGCCCATCTCAGCTGCAATAGGGCGGAAGGCGGGGTACACCCTGGACAAGTCACACACTAGGGCCAATTTAGTGTTGCCAATTCAATATTAATTTACTTTTTTTTTTTTATTGAATAGGCTCCAGCCCGCCTGCAACACTGACTGTGGGACAAGCAGTAGAAAATGGATGGATTGCTATTACTTTTACCATCATATTTGTACATGTCGTATTTGCTGATGTTGCTCTATTGTTGTTGCTGTTGTTGTTGTTGTTGTGTTTGCTGTTGTTGTTTTTGTCTCTCTGTCCCCCTCTTGTCCCCACAATTTCCCCCTCTGTCTTCCTTTTTTTTCTCTTTCTATCCCCTCCTGCTCCGGCCCGGCTGCACCAAATGATAATATAAATACATTTAATAAAGTCAAATACAAATAAGGCAACAAGAGAAGTATCCTACACTTCTCTTTTGTAAAGTAAATCTGAACAGCCGATATGTGCATCTACATCAACTATATGATCTGCCTGAGAAGCTGGACAGGACAAAAAAAAAAAAAAAGGGAAAAGAAAATGGATGGATAATTATTCTCATGATTTTTTTCTTTTATGAAGGGGTGTGTCAACATTTCATGAATTTATTTTTTCTGTCAAACTCAGATCTTAACACCTGAGAAAAGTATGAGTATATCCTGTTGAGTTGTCATGTTTTGAAAGACTTCCAAAGTTCCAGGGTTTAGACCAGGGGTGTCAAACGTACGGCCCGTGGGCCGGATCAGGCACACAAACAGGTTTAATCCGGTCCGCAGCCAGCTGGAAGAGTCCTTTTTTTTAATTAAATAAACTGTTGTTCTAAATGTTCCCACTAGATGTTGCAATTGCCATTCTGTTAGGCAAGGAAACAGTTTATACCCCGGCCAAGCACGTATGCCAAGCAAAAGGTACACAGTAAAGCGTGGCTGAGGCTCCTCCCCCTCGACCCAAATGAAACGTAAAACCTGCCGTTTAACCTCTTCTGCCTCAAACACATCGTTCTTTGGCTCCGTCATTGCTCCAAAATGTCTCAAAAAAGAGAAAGTGGACGCAATGTGTAACTCAACTCCCTTGAATAGTTTCTACCTCTGTTTGTATGGTTTGTTGAGTCAGCACAGGATGTATAAGTAGAAATGACAAATAAGGTATTTGATACCGAGAAGAGTTTGTATTTATTTATTATTTATTTTGTAATATGTTCAATCCTAAATTTAATGGCTTTGCAGGTACAATGAAACTACGTCTAAGTTTCTCGTGTTTGTCATTGTGTTTTTTTTAAATTGCACCAATTTTTTCTTTAGAATTTTGAACTAACTTGAAGTGTTTTGTCAAGCGGGTTATTTGCAATCTGTACATTTTCAGAATGTGCTTGTTGTATTTTTAGCCAAAGTAAGACAAAGAAAACTATCTTAAGTTCTCTTTATTTTTAAGTTTTTATGCCATGATTTTAACAGTTCGGCCAACTTTGAAATAGATATTCTTCCTTGCGGCCCCTGAGCTAAAATGGGTTTGACACCACTGGTTGAGACCAGTGGATTTGATTCCTGTTAGTCCCTCCCGCTGACTTTGACGGATAAAATAAATTCATGAAGCGCTGACACACAGGTTCATGAAATGTTTAAATAAAATCATTAAATATGGAAATAATGAATTAAATGTACTTTTACAATAAATTAGTTACACACTTATTACCACATTGATGCATTTCATTCCAATTATAACTAATGACACATTTGAGTAATTATTTAAAGATTTGATTTAATTTAACCCTCTATGGCTGCGTTTTGATTAAGTCACTTCCAAAAATGAACTTACGGTATAGCGTATGGCTAATTTTCCACCAAACATGAAAACCAAAACAAATCACAAAAAGATACTTGAGATTATAGAAGGCACAGGAAGTTGTCAACGAATGCTGCTCTAATGCACTACCTGAAGGCCATTCTTTACCATGGCAACCGCTTCATAATTTCCTTTCTGTTTTAACGAGTCGTACAAGTATGTATAGCATATACTTGCTAAATCCAGCCCCTCCAAAGTAATTTTGCTGGGTAGCAGCCATGTTTTCCAGCTAATCTAATGACCGACGAGGTTCATCCCTTAAAAGGTGTGTACCGTATTTTTTGCAAAATTTTTCAAAACTCTCTAAAGTTACAGCGAGTTTTCGTTGAGCATGATGAGCTGTGAGAGAAATTCCAGGTCAATCTGATTTATGTAAACAACTTTAGGTGTTAAACAGAGCCAGCATGCAGAGTATTTTTCAAATAATTGTACAGCTGACATAGTATGGGTGTGTGCACAGTGCACACTTTGTCAGGAAAAGTAACTTTTTAAAGGTGCAATATTTGCTGAAAAATCCAGACAAAAATGCATTGTTTAGAACATTGTTTAGACAAACAACTTTTCATTATTGTTGCATTAAATCAAACCCAATGTGAAACAAGCATGGAATAGAAAAGCATGGAAAGAACATGAAAGCTCCTGAGGACAAAAATTAAGTGGGAGCAAGAGTAAAAAAACATAGCTTTATCTGCAACAAAAACTTTAATTAATGATTCAAATTTTTTTTATCAACTGAGCCTAATTCTGAGTCAGCAAATGCTCAACCTGCAAAAATAGCTATGGTTCTTAATGTTCAAAAAATGGTTCTGCTTTTATGTGGACAAGTTCACGGCGTGGTTCTGGTTTTACTGACTGACTGACTTCTAATTGCTCAGATAAGAAGTAATCCAGGTCATTATTGGACAGTGGCTCAGTTTAAATGTTGACAATCCTCAACAAGAGTTTGGGTTTTACGCAGCTCTCATTTTTTGTACAGACTTCTGAAGGCACAACCAAAAAACTGATCAGTTTGGGATAGTGGTTCTGTTTTAATGTGGACCACATGGGCGCACGTTACTAATGTTATCCTTCTTGTCCTCGTAGGCGTTTGTAGCGCAGCAACCCCTCCAGATTTGTGTGGTTTAGGCAAGCGGGAGAACGACAAAGCACGGTTTAACACGTATCTCAAAGTTAGCATTAGTAGGCACTGGTAGCGTAGCATACCCTCTAGATCTGTGTGGTTTAGGCAAGTGGCTCATCTGGACAACACATGCCTTCATGCTTATCTCCCTATTAAAGTTTGGACATGTTGCCGGCTCAACCCTAGTTTGAATCAATTTATAGTACTGGTGATAATTTAAGTCCATGTCAGGTTCTTGTTTGTTGGATGGGACAATCATCATGAGAAGATTTTCACAATCCGGACTATTTATATTCATATTTGTCTTTCTCACAGAATTGTCTGTTGTTTATTTTGTGCACTGAAGGGAAGTCCTGCGCTCACATACCCGTGGTATTTGCAGCATTCTGTCTCCTTTAACTTTCTCTTCTGTATGTACAACAACAACTTCACTGAACCAAATGAGCTCTCCAACAACTGTTGATTTCCAGAATTGGTCTCCTGGATTTATAGCTTGTTTATGGCCACCGATGTTGAAATTGTGTTGAAGGATGTCATCAAGATCTGCAATTTCGTTTTCACAAACAGCTTTTGGGCTAAACAAAGCAATTCTTTAACTGCTGTAGATGTCAGCAAATGTGGGTTACGTTTGTTCTTTGGCTGTTTTTTGTTGACATACAGGCTTATTTATACCTGTTGTCTTGCAATGGGGATAGTTGACATATTCCTTAAATGTTGGAAGGTTGGTGCAAGGGGTATTTGCAGTCCTTTGAGTTGTGCAATTTACACCAGCTAAGAAATTGTCAGCATGTGGTTGATGCTGGTGATTGTAATCAGGTTGTGACTTCTCCTGAAACAGACAACCACTTAGTGTTGGTAGCATTTAGGGCAGCAAGTTTCATTTGCATGGCTGACCTTATCGCAATACACTGGCACAGGAAGTTTAAACATTTGGTCAGGTTGATGATATGCCTGTTTCAACGTTTCATGACAGACATGATTCGCCCTACAAAAGAGCGACGATGCTGGTCACTGTTAAACTCAAGACAAAAATTATATTCCAGGATATCTGCGATAAAAAGTATTTCCATTGATGGAAGGGTCCAAACCAAAATGCTAAGTTCTACCATTAAACCATTAGTCAGAAATTTCAGATCAAGATTTGGTTTTGTACCAGATCCAACATTGAAAATCTAGACCTGCTTTCTTGTATCTGGAGTAGGAATAGAAAGGGCAATATGCCTGATGAGGCATCGAGAGAACTTGCTGGACTTTATGTTCACGCAGTTTCCACATGTTTTTGTCATATTCACTGAGCTGATCAGTGTCAGAGGGATGACCAATATGATTTTCTTTGGTCATATCATGAGATGACAAAGGAGGAGATGGTTCAACTGTTGCTTTCTTCCCACAATTTTGGTGCTCTACCACTGACGTTTTTTATTAATTTACCTATTTTACTTGGGTGTAAATTGTGTACAAAATCTGGACCCTTTACAGAAAGTATGTATAAAAGGATATATTTGGCAAGATCAGAATTTCCACCTAGCCAATCCAGATCAAAGTTGCGTTCGAGGATATCAAAAAATATCTCCTCAAATGTTCCACACAACATTTCAGCAACATCTGTCACTTCAGTCACTTCAGGTCAACTTTGTTATGACCATTTTTTTTGACGATGTGGACAGTTAAATACATATTGTTTGAGACCCACATCTTCACAGAATGTATATTGGTCTACACTTGCCGTGGGAATAAGCTCATTGCTAGCAGCATGGAAATCTGTGAAACAGAGATACATGTGAGCTCAGGTATGGGACTTGTGCCAAGGTATATATATTTGATAACATGGGGACAGGAAGTTCACAAGTGTTTTTTTAATGTTCAACATCATTCACATACAGTTTGAGCAGTGTTATTGGAGCCATAAGTTCCTGTAGAAAAGCAATCTTGAAAGATTTCGCTTATAGGATCAAGTTAAAGTTGTGCTCAAGAATCTGCATGATGAAATTCTCTTGTGAGGAATTCATCGCTAAAGCAAATGTGGCCACCTCACAGAGCATCCATCCATCCATCTTCAACCGTTTATCCAGAATCGGGTCGCGGGGACAACAGCTCCAGCAGAGACCCCCAGACCTCCCTCTCCAGAGCAACATTAGCAACTTCCTCCTGGGGAATCCCGAAGCGTTCCCAGGCCAGAGAGGAGATGTAATCCCCCCATCTGGTCCTTGGCCTGCCGCGGGGTCTCCTCCCAGTGGGACGTGCAACGAGGGCCTCCCTAGGGAGACGCTCGTGAGGCATCCGCACGAGATGCCCGAACCACCTAAGCTGGCTCCTTTCCAAGCGAAGGAGCAGCGGCTCTACTCCGAGTCTCTCTCGGGTGACTGAACTTCTCACCCTATCTATAAGGGAGATGCCAGCCACCCTTCTGAGGGAACTCATTTCGGCCGCTTGTATCCGCGATCTTATTCTTTCGGTCATGACCCACACTTCATGACCATAGGTGAGAGTAGGAATGTAGATAGCTCGGTAGACCGAAAGCTTTGCCTTCTGGCTCAGATCTCGTTTCGTCACAACAGTGCGGCAGAGAGACTGCAATACTGCCCCAGCTGCTCCGATTCTCCGGCTGATTTCCTTCTCCATCTTTCCCTCACTCGTGAACAAGACCCCGAGATACTTAAACTCCTCCACCTGGGACAGAGTCTCGTCCTCTACCTGGACTGTACTTCACGGAGCACGTGGAGTGCAGTGACGTGCGGTGAGGTTCATGACTGGTGAGGAACTGACTTCATCACAGTCAGATTTACAAACATATGAACCCTAAAGAGTATCTTATTCACCATTTGATTGGCAACAGTTAACGGGTTATGTTTAAAAGCTCATACCAACATTCTTCCCTGCTTGGCACTCTGCATCAAGGGTTGGAATTGGGGGTTGAATTACCAACAATTATTCCCGAGCGCGGCGCCGCTGCTGCCCACTGCTCCCCTCACATCCCAGGGGGTGATCAAGGGATGGGTCAAATGCAGAGGACAAATTTCACCACACTTAGTGTGTGTGTGACAATCATTGGTACTTTAACTTAACTTTAACTTTACACATACAAACTGTAGCACACAAAAAAGCACATTTAAAAAAAAAACGTTATTATGGTCTTACCTTTACTTATAAGTGCGGGAACAGTGGTGTTCGTGTTGGAGGAGTTGTGAATGAATGAAATATGAAATCCGTGCTGCAGTCTGCAGGTGTACCTAATGTTGTGTCCCTGCAGTCGTTCACGGCTCCTTCGGCGCGAGCAATGTTGTTTTTGCACTTTTTGGCTTCTTGTTAAGTGACTTTTTTTGGGTGGATTCGGTCTTGCACGTGGAGAGTTTGGGTGTGGGCTTTGGTTGGTGTGGCTCGGGGGGTGCAGTCTGCGGCGAAGGTGCCTTAACCGGCACCAGGAAGCGGGGTTACGCGAGCCTCACACAGTGCGTCTTCGCAGCAGTTTTATGATTGCTCAGCACAAGAAATACGTTACACACATACAGTTGTTGACAAAATACACTGTACATTATATACCTCAGCTAACTAAACTATGGAAATATATAATATAATTCATATAGCAATACGGTCTCACTGCACAGCAGGCCAGCAGTTAGCCGAGTCCGCAATCCATGGTGAGGCACAATTGAGTGACGTGCCTCAACTGGCTGCTGATCACCGCACCGTCTCTTCTCAGTATTTGAACGGCAAATGTGAAAATTCAGCGATTTTGAATAAAAATAATCTAAAACTGGTGAAGTTAAATGGAAAATAACTTTATAGTATAATCACTGGATACATATAACAATTTAATTAATTTTTTTTCTTTTTACATTTTTTTTCTTTCCATGATGGCAGGTGAGGCCCCGCCACACCTGCCTCTAGTGACCGCACGTCACTGGTGGAGTGTAATGCGAGAGAGGTGAAGGTTATTCTTTGGGCCGAATCCAACAAAAAAAACAATGCCAGCTTTCTCGGACCAAAAGAAATTAGAATACTCTGGCATGGTGAGAATTTGCTTTACACGGTTACCACGATTACACACTTTTTAATGTACTGTAATGATGTACACCAGGGGCATCAAACGTACAGCCCACGGGCTGGATTAGGCCCGCGAACAGGTTTTACCCGGCCCGCGGGATGAGTTTGCTAAGTATAAAAATGAGCCAAAATTTTTGAATGAAAGAAACTGCTGTTCTGAATGTGTCCTAATCTTTCCTGTGATAAAATGGCAACCAATGTAATCCAAAATGTCAACCAACGAATGAGATTTCTCTATAGAATCTCCTCTCTGGTCAACAAAAGCACCATGAGGATTCTAGCGGCAACTCTTGTTCAACCCTTTTTCGATTACGCATGCACCTCCTGGTACCCTAGCACCTCCAAAACCCTCAAATCTAAAGTCCAAACATCCCAGAACAAGCTAGTCAGATTACTTCTAGACCTCCATCCCCGATCACACCTCACTCCTACCCACTTCTCTAAAGTGGGCTGGCTCAGGGTGGAGGACAGAGTAAAACTACTTGCACTGAGCCTAGTCTATAACATCCGCTACACCTCCCTGATACCGAAGTACATGTCAAACTACTTCCTTAACGTAAATGACCGCCATAACCACAACACCAGGGGGCGCTCCACTAACCACGTTAAACCCAGATTCCGATCTAACAAAGGTCTTAACTCATTCTCATTTTATGCCACATCAATGTGGAATGCGCTCCCAACAGGTGTAAAAGAAAGGGCATCTCTATCCTCCTTCAAAACCGCAATAAAAGTACACCTCCAGGCAACTTCAACCCTAAACTAACACCCTCCCCGGATTGTAAATAATCAAATGTAGATACTTTTTCTTATGCTTTCTGATCTCTCTCTCTCTCTCTCTCTGTCCACTACTTGCTGTACATATCCTACCAAGTCAAACCTACACTGTTTCAATATCCATTTCTCTGTTCTCAATTGTTGATGACTTAAGTGATAATAACAACCAAACCTAACACCCCCCGACCCTCCACATCCCACACCCCGGATTGTAAATAATGTAAATAATTCAATGTACGTATATACTCTGATGATTATCTTGTGTGATGACTGTATTATGATGATAGTATATATCTGATAGTATATATCTGTATCATGATTCATGAATCAATTTAAGTGGACCCCGACTTAAACAGGTTGAAAAACTTATTCGGGTGTTACCATTTAGTGGTCAATTGTACGGAATATTTACTGCACTGTGCAACCTACTAATAAAAGTTTCAATCAATCAATCAATCAATCCACTAGATGTCACAATAGCAATTATTTGTATCTTTGTAGATGATGCTACATTTGTAAAAACAAAAAATAAAACACATGAGGAAAATGAGCAAACTACATGAATAACATCCTGTAATTTGATTTGGATATTATTTTTTTATCTTGATGGATTGAAAATTAACACCAATGAGTTGACTGATTATTATTATCACCTAATTTATTCAGAAATTATAATTAACAACAAATAAAGATAGAATACCATTAACCGCAACATGTAAGTGTAAAAAAACTAAACAACATTATGATTTGTACAATTTCAGAATGTGCCTGTTTTATTTCTAAACAAAGGAAACAATCGGAAGTTGTCTTTATTTTTAAGTTATCGTGCTGTAATTTTACCTGTCCTGTAATTTGATTTTGATATAATTTTTTCATCTTGATAGTTTGAAAATTAACACCAATGAATTGACTGATCACATAATTTATTCGGAAAATATAAATAAGGACAAATAAATTATTAACCGAAAGTTATAATAAAATCTAACAACATTATGATTTGTACATTTGTGCTTGTTCTATCTTTAAACACAGAAAACAATCTGAAGTTGTCTTTATTTTTAAGTTATCGTGCTGTGATTTTACCAGTCCGGCCCACTTGGGAGTAGATCTCCATGTGGCCCCCGATCTAAAATGTGCTTGACACCCCTGATGTACACCAAACAGGCTAGGTCCGTCTCTGATCACAATTTACTGTTTTCACTTTAAAAAAGACAGGAAGTACATAACTTATCCAGTTACATATTGGAGCTTAGAAGGATGAGAAGGCTACCTTACATTTTAGATATTAAAACCAATCCAATGTAGGCCCATATATGTTAAACTATCTGAACAAAATATTCACATCTTAGCTATGTTATAGTTGACAAAGCAAATAAGTATACTAATATAATAATAACATTTAAATATATATTTCAATCCTGGGATTGCTGTATGTCTTTGTAAAAATGGGTTACTCTGCAATACTGTAAAATATTACCTCCAAGCATTATTTTCCCGTTTTATGTATTTATTGTGTTTTTGGTTTCATCTTCCCGTGTTTGGAGCGTTTGCCCATGTCGCCACCGTTGTTTGGTGCTGCAGCTTTTTAAGTAGCTACGTCAAAATGATTGGTCTGTTTACATATACAACTCCATGCTGTTTTCCCAGTGAGTGTTGTATAATAAAAAAAAAAAAGTCAACAGCATTTGTTTAGAAATGTTTGCTGTTTATTCACCACTAGATGTCACTCAAATGAAATGTTCGACTCTGGCTTTAAAAGTTAAATGTTTTAATGCATATTACATTTATCAAAACAGGTTTTATTTGCACATTAACTACAATTAACCTGCGATTATTGTACTTATTGGAGTCATTGGGAACGGTGGTCACAACGTGCCAAAACATGGCGCAAAAGCCGAGGGTTCGCCACTTTGTCACACAGGAAAACACTACTCAAGTAAAACGAGTAAGTTACACATACATATTTGTACCTAACCACTGAGAGACTATGCTTTTTTCCCGTAGTTCGATATAGTTTATTTGCTTCGAGTGGAAAGTCCTGCTTTGAAATCAACGAGTGAACTGGGTGAAGACGTCATGCAAGCGACATCAGGAACCGGAAGCACGGACAGGAAAGTGAATTTCCAAATTAAAAGTGCAAGATTCAACCCTTTCAAGTCCATTTGAGAAATTCGGTGCTTTTTTTTAAATATTATTTTGCCAGATAAAGTCATGCATACAAAATAAAGGCAAAAAACATTTATGGTTCTCATTCAAACCCTTTTGAAACTTTTGCTACCAAAGCCCTCCTGTCAGGGGCGCTGCTAGGGATTTTGGGCCCCATGAAAATAATCTTTACAGGGCCCCCAACACAGTGTCATTATTTTTTCTGTATTATAATTTCATCATCATTAGGGGCCTCTCTGGGCCCCCCTCCATCATGGCCCCCCCTCCATCATGGGCCCCTAGAATCCGTCTCCTTTACCCCCCCTTTTCGGCGCCCCTGCCTCCTGTGTCGATGATGCTTGGGATCGCTTCAAAACAGCGTTCCTAGCGATACTAAATGACATAGCTCCCGTGAGAACAGTCAGGATCAAAGCCCGCTCTGAACCATGGATGAATCCGGACCTATTAGCTGCCATAAAAGACAGAGACAGAAAATACTCCGAATACCAAAAGTGTAAAACAGAAGTATATAAACAACTCAATAATAACCTCAAATCACTCCTTTCAACACTCAAAAAGCAATGCAATAAATTAAGAAATAAGACAACCAACCTGACTAAATCCTTTTAAAAAAATTACATTAACGACAAAATAGAGGAAAACACAAATAAGCCACGTGAGCTCTGGAAAATCCTCAACAACCAGCTCTCTGGTTGCAGCCAGAAACTAAAAACCAGACTCACCAACATCAACATCAAGGAGGATGACTCCCTCATTACAGACAAAATGGAGGTAGTAAGCAGACTTAACACCTTTTTCACCAGCATAGCCACAACTCTAGTCAACAAGCTGTCCCACCACTCTGGTCGCTTTGGTGTAGAACACATTAAAGCCTTCTACAGAAAGCTAGGAGTATCCAACAACGATTTCAAATTAGAAATGGTTTCAGCTGACGAGGTGCTTAAAAAATTGAGCGTGCTCCACCCAAACAAGGCTACCGGCTTTGTCCATATTCCCTCCAGATTCTTCAGGGACTCTGCCACAACCATTGCCCCGATCATCACGCACATAATAAACCTCAATTACTCAAGGCCAAGTACCAAAAGATTTTAAGATAGCAAGAGTAACTCCCCTCTTTAAAAATGGAAGCAAATTAGAACCTGGCAACTACCGACCTGTTTCTATTCTCAGTTCCATTTCGAAAGTAATGGAAAAAATAGTTTATGAACAGGTCGATAGTTACCTTGCCACTAATAAACTCATGTACAAATTCCAATCCGGCTTCAGAACTAACCACTCCACTGACACATGCCTTCTCTATCTGACCGACCACATCAAACATGAGGTGGACGCGGGCAAATACTGCGACATGGTCATGCTGGAGCTTCAGAAGGCCTTTGACACCGTTAAAAACGCTATACTGTTGGATAAGCTCAGAGCAATCGGATTTGATAAAACCTCATCGAGCTGGATGCAATCTTACTTGGAGGGGAGGGAACAGGTGGTAGAAGTGAACGGCATCGTGTCCCCCCCGCCCCCCTCTCAGTAAGCTGTGGAGTCCCCCAAGGCAGTATATTAGGGCCTTTACTGTTCCTAATATACATAAACGACATGTCATCAGCATGCGACTGTGAATTATTCTTTTTTGCGGATGACTCGGCCCTGCTGGTATCCGGCAAGGACAAGTCACAGGTGGAGAAAATCCTCAGTGCTGAACTCTGTAGAACTTGCACCTGGCTCGCTGACAACAAGCTATCCATACACTTGGGTAAAACGGAATCCATCCTGTTTGGGTCCCACATCAACCTTAAGAAAGTCAGTGACTTCACTATAAAAGTGGGTGACATTGTTATGACCAGGAAAGATGAGGTCACCTACCTAGGTTCCATTCTAGAGGCTAATCTTTCCTGTGATAAAATGGCAACCAAGGTAATCAAAAAGGTCAACCAACAAACAAGATTTCTCTATAGAGTCTCCTCTCTGGTCAACAAAAGCACCATGAGGATTCTAGCGGGAACTCTCGTTCAACCCTTTTTCGATTACGCATGCACCTCCTGGTACCCTAGCACCTCCAAAACCCTCATATCTAGACTCCAAACGTCCCAGAACAAGCTAGTCAGATTACTTCTAGACCTCCACCCCAGATCACACCTCACTCCTACCCACTTCTCCAAAGTGGGCTGGCTCAGGGTGGAGGACAGAGTAAAACAACTTGCACTGAGCCTAGTCTGTAAAATCCGCTACACCTCCCTGATACCGAAGTACATGTCAAACTACTTCCTTAACGTAAATGACCGCCATAACCACAACACCAGGGGGAGCTCCACTAACCACGTTAAACCCAGATTCCGATCTAACAAAGATCTTAACTCATTCTCTTTCTATGCCACATCAATGTGGAATGCACTCCCAACAGGTGTAAAAGAAAGTGCATCTCTATCCTCCTTCAAAACCGCACTAAAAGAACACCTCCAGGCGCTTCAATGTTAGTCGCCAAGTGTCTAATAAGACCAAGAAATGTCACTCAGAATCCTAAGGAATCTGAATAATTTCAAAGGTCTTTAATGTCCAAAATGTAAAAAAAAAAAAGTCAGCCAATGCATAGGCATTAGTAAAGAAAGCAGCATGCTCGATGTTGTAGCTCAATGGCCTCAGGGTGGGATGTCATCGTAAGCCAGGCTCCCAAGAATATGTACACACAACATTCTTTTGCGGCCTGATGGGTAGATCTTAGAAGCACAGCCAGCCCCTGGCATAAACACTCTACCCGGATGTTTTGGGCCACAACCACTAGGTGGGGCCACATGATTAGAGTGACCGGTCACTTCAGTAGCTGATCATCTTTGCCGTTGTACTCTGCAGGTGTTTGCTTGTTCTACTTTGATGGACTTCTATTCAGTGGTAAGTCAACATGTCCTTTGTAAAGGTTTTAGTTCAGTTTAGCAGCATCACGGCCACGTCCATTCAAAAGCTAATCGAGATTAATTGCTAAGTAGCATTGCTTCGAATGTCGTCATTGTGACAGATTTATGGTTATAGTTCTACAAACTCCAAAATCAGTGAAGTTGGCACTTTGTGTAAATCGGGAAAAAAAACAGAATACGATGATTTGCATATCCTTTTCAACCTATATTCAATTGAATCGAATGCAAAGACAAGATACTTAACGTTCGAACTGGAAAGCTTTTGTTATTTTCTGCAAATATTAGCTCATGTTGGAATTTGATGCCTGCAACATGTTTCAAAAAAGCTGGCAGAAGTGGCAAAGACTGAGAAAGTTGAGGAATGCTCATCAAACACTTATTTGGAACATTCCACAGGTGAACAGCTGGCTAATTGGCAACAGGTGGGTGCCATGATTGGGTATAAAAGCAGCTTCCATGAAATGCTCAGTCATTCACAAACAAGGATGGGGCGAGGGTCACCACTTAGTGAACAAATGCGTGAGCAAATTGTCCAACAGTTTAAGAACAACAGTTCTCAACAAGCTATTGCAAGGAATTTAGGGATTAGACTATCTACGGTCCGTAATATCATCAAAAGGTTCAGAGAATCTGGAGAAAACACGGCATGTAACATTGAATGCCCGTGACCTTCGATACCTCAGGCGGTACTGCATCAAAAACTGACATCAGTGTGTAAAGGATATCACCACATGGGCTCAGGAACACTTCAGAAAACCACTGTCAGTAACTACAGTTTGTCGCTACATCTGTAAGTGCAAGTTAAAACTCTACTATGCAAAGCGAAAGCCATTTATCAACAACAACCAGAAACGCTGCCAGTTTCACTGGGCCCGAGATCATCTAAGATGGACTGATGCAAAGTGGAAAAGTGTTCTGTGGTCTGACGAGTCCACATTTCAAATAGTTTTTGGAAACTGTCGACGTGGTGTCTTCCGGAACAAAGAGGAAAATAACCATCTGGATTGTTATAGGCGCAAAGTTCAAAAGCCAGCATCTGTGATGGTATGGGGGTGTATTAGTGCCCAAGGCATGGGTAACTTACACATCTGTGAAGGCACTATTAATGCTGATGATTACATACAGGTTTTGGAGCAACATATGTTGCCATCCAAGCAACGTTATCATGGACGCCCCTGCTTATTTCAGCAAGACAATGCCAAGCCCCGTGTTACAACAGCGTGGCTTCATAGAAAAAGAGTGCGGGTACTAGACTGGCCTGCCTGTAGTCCAGACCTGTCTCCCATTGAAAGTGTGTGATGCATTATGAAGCCTAAAATACCACAAGGGAGACCCCGGACTGTTGAACAACTTAAGCTGTACATCAAGCAAGAATGGGAAAGAATTCCACCTGAAAAGCTTCAAAAATTGGTTTCCTCAGTTCCCAAATGTTTACTGAGTGTTGTTACAAAAATTGGTCTCCTCAGTTCCCAAATGTTTACTGTGTGTTGTTAAAAGGAAAGGCCATGTGGTGAACATGCCCCTGTGCCACCTTTTTTGCAATGTGTTGCTGCCATTAAATTCTAAGTGAATGATTATTTGCAAAAAACACATTTTGTTTCTCCGTTCGAACATTAAATATCTTGTCTTTGCAGTCTATTCAATTGAATATAAGTTAAAAATGATTTGCATATCATTGTATTCTGTTTTTATTTACGAATTACACAACATACCAACTTCACTGGTTTTGTAAAACAGTACTTTTCACATTTATATTGAAGCCAAACTTTTTCCCTAAAGCTATAATGTCTTAAGAACATGAGTTATTTAATTGTTTTTGCACATTTATTCTGTTTTGTTTTCATCTTAGAAAGTTGTCTGTCATATTTGAAGGGCTATATCATACCTGACATGTCTGAACTTAAGTGCATTTGTCTTCTACAGAAGTTCAGCAGGTGATTGGTTGTCAAGAAGTACGTCCCCCTCAGTCGCAGCGGTGGAGCAAGCAAGATAATTCACACACAGCCCATTTTAAAGAGGAAGAGGAGGAACTCTTGATCACTCAAGAGGGAGAGCGTTTTCCAGGACAGCAGGAGACTGATATCGCCAAGTTGCCACTGACTGTTGTCCTTGTGAAGACTGAAAACAACCTCTTAGCCCCACTATCAGATAGTGATGACTCAACGTTTCGCTGTCCTGAGTAGGAAGACATGCACAACGCCCAAGAACCTTTGAGCAGCGATACAGACTGTGAAGGTAATATCAGGACTTGCGCTGACACTTTCTCGGAATGCTGTGAAAAAAAGACAGCAACAATATCGCACGAGGTCACACATGGGGCAAAAGCCTTTTAGTTGCCCCGTTTGTGCTCAAAGATTCTCTCAAAAGTCAAACCTGCTAAAACACATGAGAATGCACACAGGCGACAAACCCTTCAGCTGCTCATTTTGTGGTAAAAGATTCTTTCAAAAGGTAGAAATTATATTACATATGAGATCGCACACTGGGAAAAAAAACCTTTCAGTTGTTCAGTTTGTGGGGAACGTTACTCTCGAAAGTCCAACATGGTATCACACATGAAAACACACACGGGAGAAAAACCTTTTCGTTGCTCAGTTTGTGGTAAAAGCTTTTCTCACAAGCGCTATTTGACTGAACACGTGGGGACACGCACAGGCAAAAAACCTTTTGGTTGTTCAGTTTGTGGCGACACATTTGCCAAGAGGTACACTTTGATGCGACACATGAGTACGCACACCGGGGAAAAGCCTTTCAGTTGTTCAGTTTGTGGCGAACGGTTCACTCGAAAGTCAAACATGGTGTCGCACATGAGGACTCACACAGAAGAAAAGCCTTTTAGTTGCTTGCTTTGTGGCGAAAGATTCTCTCAAAAGTCAAACATGAACGCACACGTGGGATCGCACACAGGAAAAAAGCCTTTTAGGTGCTCAGTTTGTGGTAAGAGTTTCTTGTACAAGAAAACTTTGACAGCACACACGCGAACACACAACAGATAAACATTCTCACGTCCAGTTTATGCTATAGTGTTTTAATAGATTGTAATGTCAGATTTCAGAAGTCACCTAGAAAGTGAAAAGCTGCTGTGTATAGGATACCATATAGCCCTACTTCCCACAGGACTTCAATGTATTTGTGGCATTTGAATCTTTTAAACATGCATGCAAAATGTCTCCAAAGGTGTCCAATAACACCAGAAGTCGCAAAATGTGTTGCCATTTTTTTTAATGAAAATCATCTAGAGGGACCTGAATACTCTAAACATAGCAACTAAGTTGAGGTTAAGTATATGATTCAAGAATTTGAACGACAAGCTCTTTCTTCACACAGCCCCATTATGTGTTTATGAGCAAGGGCAACTGGTAGCACCAAATCAAGCTGTTTTCATCCAAATGTAGCTAAATAAATGAATGTATGGGTAACACTGCTCATGAGTCCCAAAGTAGTCTGTGGCTAAAACATCTTTATAAATCTGATACATTATTATTTTTGTTATAATGGAAATTCGTGTTGTCAATTGTCTACAGTATATTACTGTATAAACTGAAATAACTAACAATTAGGCTACCATCCTTCCAGTCCGAGGCTATGTCACATATTAGTTTACATGTTTTCAATAAACACCATTTTGATCTTGACCTTGCAATTGAGTCTATATGCCTTTTATGAACAGGCAGATCATTCTTTACTGACTAACATGAAATCAGTGTTGGATGGCGGCTCCTAAATGAGAAGAAGAAACCTTGGAAAGGGGCCGAAGTGGGGACGCCCGCGCCCTCTTGGATGACTGTCTGCAATGGATGCCAAGTGGGTACAGTACAGTGATTGAATTATTCATGATAATGTGAGAGTCCAGTCCATACAGCTAGCGCCTCCACCAGACTGTTGTGATGACAATAGATTTGTAGACACTTAACATTGTTAGGAGGTTAATGTCTTTGCCTTCCCACACAAATAATTGCTACAGCCTAAAGGCAGAGCTGATCTTGGCGATTCTGGTAGCACCCTCGTCATCAGAGTGCACACTGCAAGAGAAGGTACTGCCTAGATAAGTGAACTTGTCAACTGCTGCCAGTTTCTCTCCATTTCGTCACTTTGTGTGGCAGGTTGGTACATCACCTCAGTCTTCTAAAATAAATAATTCCATGTATTTAAGATTACATGAATTGATGACATTCATGGATTTCATTTAAAATATAACAAATCAATGACTCATTTAATTATTTAAGGATCTATTTATTTACCTAATTTTGTCCTATTTGACCTTCCATAGATAATCACGTTTTTTTAATGAAATGACTGCACACTGAGTGGCTGCCATAGTTTATTTCAAAAGAGAAAACAGAGCCATCAAAATGCACAAACTCTGTAACCAATCACTCAAAAATAAATACCTTTACCAGGCAAATTCATCAGAAAAAAACAGGCTATGTTGTAGCATTCACATGAGGAACATATGTTTTCATAAGAGCACTAAGACACTCTTAAGTGCGATGGATTTGAAAATGTAAATCTTTCATGACCTACAGCTTAAGAGCAGCCAGTTGCATTTAGAAGGCTTTGAAGAGCTGGTTGGGCATGTATCCCAGGTGCAGGAACGATGACTGGGCCTCCCTTTCCAAGCCGGCTAGCTCTTGCACCGTGGGGGCCAGCACATCCACGTGACCTTTGTAGTTGCCACCTAAGTCAACAAGCACCACAACAGTAGTTAGTACATTAGTATTTAAAGGGGACAATCACAAGCCAATAGTGTGCAAAGCAATAATCAGAGCAAAGGTTTGCAATTTTGAAGAAACTAGAATATAAAACATGTTTTCAGTTATGTCACCTTTTTTTGTTAAGTACATAACTCCACATGTGTTCATTCATAGTTTTGATGCCTTCAGTGACAATCTACAATGTAAATAGTCATGAAAATAAAGAAAGCCTATTGAATGAGAAGTTGTGCCCAAACTTTTGGCCTGCACTGTATATCACCATAATTTGTTATTTTGTTCTTGTCCCTCATAAGTACCGGTATAGTGAAAGATAGGCAAAACAGCTTGGACAGTTACAACTTTTTCTGGGGAAAAACAACTAATAACAAAACCTTAATACTACCATATAGAAAAGGGTAAAATGAGATGACAACCATCAAGCAAGGAAACTGTAATACAGCAATGTAGTGAACATGTTTCTGTCCTGGCTGGTCAGTACAATATGGCTGCAGTGAGATTAAAGTTAACAAAATGGCCTGTTTTTTTAAAGTCGTAAACCGCACACCCCACTCATGAAGGTGGACCCTTGGTACAATCGTCTCTGTCCAGATTGCCCAGTACAATATGATTAAATCTGCAATACGTCAACAATAATGCTAATAACAAAATAAGTGAGCTGTTTATAATCTTTTCTTACATTTTGTGTTCTTGTCTTACTTATTGCACCTATTAACAATGGTTAACTTCTTTTTACACTTGTTTGACAGTTACACTTAAAAAAAACTTAGAACGGCAACAGTTTGACCCAAGAAGAGATTATTTGCAGTTTCTTGATTTTGTTATGGGTGAACATGGACAAATCAGAAGACACGCACCTCCTAGTGCCTTGCGTTGGCCGTATGTGACCTTCCCGTCGAAGTCGTCCAGCGGGACCTTGATGTCCGGCTCGCATTGGGTGATGGTGCACTTGAGGTGCTCTTCAATTTCCGACAAGAGCTGCGATCGGGAAGTGGAAATAAAAAGGACAACGGGGGTAAGGACAAACGTGCGTGGACTTCCTGAATGGATTAAGTGGAATTATGTGTATTTGTATTGAACCGTTTCGGTACGGGGGTTCCGGTTCGGTTTGGAGGTGTACCGAACGAGTTTCCACACCGACATATTAAGTAGCGTAACGCACGTTGTGTAAACAATGCACACTGAGGCCCAACACACGGCATGCTAGCAGCTAACGGGCTACAATAGACTGACCATACGTCCTCTTTTCACCGGACATGTCCTCTGTTGCGGAGCTGTCAGGGTGGAGTTTCTTAAATGCCTCAAATGTCCGGCATTTTGAGTTAGGGTTGCGTGTATTTTCAATGTACGTTCAGGGTTAAGAAGGGGTTAAAAACAAAACAAATTGTGCGCGCAGCAGCATTCGTGAGGGAGGGGCACAGACAGAGAGAGCGAAAGAGTTATGATAAATGCGCATGTGTCGCCAGGCTATGCTTTTTATCCATAGATTTATCAGATTAAATTTTTTAATATCTATAGCAGGGGTGTCAAAAGTGTGCCCCGGAGGCCATTTGCGGCCCACAACTAATGTTTTAAAGGCCCACGGCACATTCTAAAAATACTATTAAAATAAACAAAAACATAACAAAAGTGAAATAAAAAAGCTTAAAGGTTAAATGTAATTTAGAAAAATTTCAATGTTGACTAATAAAACAAAGCTGTTTTTTTTCTTTCAAACTGTCATTGCTCAAAACATAATATTGAATCAAGATCAATGTTATTATGAATTATTGACCTATCCAAGGTTCCGATTACTTCACATCAAATATTCCACTAAGAAAAATATTTTTGGTGGAAGATTTTGCAAATTTGGTAAATAAATAACCCAAAAATGTATATTTTGTTGTTTTCTTACTGTACCGAAAATGAACTGAACTGTGACCTCTAAACCGAGGTACGTACCGAACCGATATGTTTGTGTACTGTTACACCCCTAAGTGGAATGTTTGTGTCGGCCACCTCTTTCTCGTTGTACCAGATGGTGCAGCCGCCGTCCGGCTTCAGTCGGGTGTTGTAGCAGCCCCTGCCTCGGTTGGCGCAGACGTGGTACCACACCTGTGTAATCGCAAATATGCAGAAAATAAAGAAAAAAGCCTCTTTGACTTCATCTAACCTTACCTTCTCCTTTTCCATAGCAACCAAAGAGATAGCCAAGCCCATTCTGCATGTTTGGAAAGCAAATATGGCGACAATAACTTTAAAAATCCAGGCGCTAATACACAAATATTATGCAAAAAGGGACCAAACCTCTCTGCTCGGCCCACTCGGCCGATACGGTGGACGTAGTTCTGCTTCTCATCGGGCAGGGTGACGTTAATCACTGCAGGAATGAGAGTAGCAATACATAGCATTTATCATCGCTGATGTTAGCAATTTTCTTCTCATATATTGTGTTTAATACTTGGCAAGGGCCAGCAGAGGAAGCTATGTATTCTGTCTTTAGACAATTAAAACAGAACTAAAACTGAAGTAACTGTTAAAACATAATATAGGGGTGTCCTGATCCAATATTGATATCGCTCCGATATCAGCAAAAAAATAAGTATGGAATTATATTGGCTTGCAACAAAAATGTTTATAATACCGGTAAGCGTTCAAATGCAATCAGTCCTGCAGCCAAACCAATAAACAGCTGAATGTCCTCCAATAAGCACACAAGGTTGTTTTTTTCTTGCTTTTTAGTCTTTTACAATAAGCATGGTAGGCTATGGGCTACAAGGAACTAGCAGCCACACAGTAGCACTCAAGCGAGACATACGTAATATTAAGTGTCTTTAATTGAACAATATTGCAGTCTAAAACATAATATAAAACATATAAAATATAAAACAAGTATCAAGTAATTTTAGTTACGTATTACTTACTCATACAAAGTCTCCAAAGCAGAGGTGTATTAGAAAGTATCCAGGAACAAACGTGTCCGCATCATTCAACCTACTGCGTTTTGAGCTATACTTAAATTATTGTGGCCACGAGGAGTTGCAAAAAACAATTACCACTCCACTTCAATAGCATATAGATAAAGGAAGCATCAGTCCATTCCGGACATTCTCTATTTAAATAATTTCACTTGATCAAGACTGTTCTAACATTCCACATCACAGTTTTTACCAATACTCAAGGTTGCAATATCGGTATTGTATCTAAGTGAAAAAGTTGTATTGGTACACCACTACTGATTCTATTGGAAGGTACGTGTGTCAATGTTACCGTAAGGAACTCCGCGGATGTCGATCCCTCTGGCGGCAACATCCGTGCAGATGAGGAGTCTGACTTCCTTCCTCTGAGGACACAAGATGATGTTAGTAGGAAACAACGGTGATGCAATGCAAACATATCTTTGAGGTGATACTTGATGTAAAAGCTTGAGAACGGTTGCTTTAAAGAACATTTATTATTGGACAAAAATACTGTAGTACTCCTTTACCTTGAAGCACTCCAGGTTATACTTTCTCTCATTGGGCTTTCGATCGCCATGGAGGCAAACGCAAGACAACTGGTGGTTTTTACTGTCTGGACCTGATGGAAAGTTCACGTTAGTGAATAGAAACCCCAACATCTGTAGTATTTCTTCATGGGAAGGTTTTCCTACCTCCGCCTTGCTGGATGAAGTACTGCTCCATGTTGTCACAGTCAATCTTGGTGCGACAGAAGATAATGGCCTGGTCCATTTTGTGCTCTTTGATGGCCCTTACTGTATACTCGCCCTTCAGCACCTTAATAGCCTCCGACCACATTTCTTTACCACACAAAATACAAGTTATTATAGTGGCCTATGTGGTTAGAAAAAAATGGTTAGGAAACCCCACCTGCAGAGTTAGCGCCTGGCCTGGTGTTATCTTTGGCGTGGACCTCATCAGTCTAAGAATCAAACAAACAAAAAATAGTGTCCGTCAGATAAATTATGTGGTGTCATGCTGTTTTAGATCAGTCCTGCATGGGGCAGTAATGCACATTATAGAGTGGGTGCCAAATGTGCAATATGTTCGATTGTGGTAGGCCACTGTCCCAACTTGGCCTTTGATACAAATTGACTGGAATAGTAATTTACAGGGGACTTATGATCATTTCTGTCTTTTCTTGCTTATAAATGTTGTTACAATGTTGGATACTTGCATTAGCATTAGTCAAGGCCAAAGTATCAAATCATGAGGTTCATGCATTTCGGTGTGATTTTCCACGCAGTTTTGAATGCCTCTGTTTGCGGGGTTTTACAGTCTGGCTGCGTTGGGACATCCTAGCGGGATGCACGTACTTATTTTGACATTTAGTAAAGCGCTCAGCATGAGGGGGATTAACTCTTCCCCCTGTGAGTAAACACAAATAAATAATATGATAAAGTATTATTTTCATCGAATCTTGTGTAATACTGACCTGTGATATACATGCTTCGAAAACATGTATTCCTGAATCGATCGGCCAGTGTGCAGGTGTACCTAAATGTTTATGATTTTTTTTCCTTCATTTTAACAAAACATCTTACTATACATTAAATATATGCTTCCTATTGCACTCAAAGAACCATTTGAGAAGATTAAAATTAAAATTAAAATGCATTAAACACACTGGGATTTTCTTGTTGCACTCAAAGAACAATTTACAATTGTATATGTTACATGTAGTCTGCCATAATCTAGGATTAGGTTGGAATAGAATAAAAAGCGTTACTGACATTGTATTAAATGCTTCATGATTTATGGTTGCCACTCCTGGTCTGTGCTTTAAGACGAACAAAATCATTAGTAAATACAAAAAACAATATTATGGCTAAAAGTACACGTCTAAGACATGAAGCAGGTAAAACACACATTGTTAATCGTAGAAATTTGTAACAAAATTTGGTAATTTCACTTGCATTAAAACACATTGTTAAAGATAAAACACAAAACGTAGAAATTTGTAACAAAATTTGGTAATTTCACTTTGCTAATATTTGGCATTAAGCCAAACAGCTGTGTGCGAGTCTACTTATCTGTATGTGCACAGCAGGGGAGCTCATTAACTACTGTACATTACCTTTAAATTCATTGTGCATGTCTCTTAAAATGTTTACCTAAATTTGAAGCAAAGATTGTAATACGTAAATCATGCCACCTCTGGCAGGCACGTTTAAATTTAATTTAAAAAGTTTTTAATTAAAACATGCCTGGTCAAAGTGCAGCGTGGTGCTTCCATGTTTAACACGTCATCTTGATTGTTTTGAAGCCCAAATATCTCCATATTGCACTTCACGTACCCTCTTTATTAAACAGTAGAATTGCCTTTATTTGCCAGTTTTACTCCCCACTGTGTTTTTGCTTGTGCGCTCTGCGAGTGTGCGCGTGCTGACACACTCTACATGCTCCTCCTAATATAAAGGCACTGACAAACAAACTTCCATATAAACTCAGGGAACCTTGGAGGAAGTTTGCATGCGACTTGCAAGAAAGAACAAAGACAAGAGTTAAGTTTAAGGATTTTGTGGACTTTGTAAACCGGCAAGTCAAGTATCTTTTGAATCCGCTTTATGGGAACATAAAAGAAACCACCATGAACACGAAAGATTCTGTGAGACAGAAAATAAAACCACAATATGTAGAAACCCTCAAACCAAAAAAGGTGTTTACAACAGTCGTTGTGCCCCCCAAGACAGAAAATGATAACCACATCATAACAAAAACACGCACAGTTTCGGTGGACTTTATTGGAAAACCTTGTGTTTATTGTAACGGAGAGCAACACAGCCTTACAGTTTGCAAGAAATTCAAGAGCAAGCTACACAAAGACAAGATTGACTTCTTGATAAGCAAAGGTGTATGTTTTGCATGTTTAAAGCATGGACATATGAGTAGTAGTTGCAAACAAAAACTTCAATGTCAAGAATGCTCTAGACAGCATCCCACATTATTACACATTGGTCATAAAGACTCCAGAGAAGAAACCACAAAGGACAATTTTGAACAGCAATCAATATCAAGTGCCCTTGTACAAACAACTGAAACCCGTGGTGTCACTGGGGCCGGTAGAGAAGATTGTGTTCTTTCGATCCTTCCCGTGTACATCAAGGCACAAAAAGGAACCAAGACAGTGATCACGTATGCCTTCCTGGACCCAGGTAGTTCAGCTACTTTTGCCACAGAGTCACTGATAAACCAACTGAATGTGAGTGGACGCAATGTAAGCATCTCGTTGCGAACAATGGGAAACGACACAGTCGTGAACACAAGCATCGTGACTGGCTTGGAAATCAGCAGCTTGGACGGAAAAGAGTTTGTGGAATTAAAGGAAGTTTATACACAGAAAGACATTCCTGTCTCTAAGGACAATATTCCCCGACAAGAGGATATTGATAGGTGGCCACACCTAAAGGAGGTGAGAATACCGAATATTAAAGCCAAGATTGGATTACTCATCGGAGTAAACGTTCCCAAAGCGATGGAGCCACTGCAAGTGGTTAAAAGTGTGGATAATGGACCATACGCTGTGAGAACAATGCTAGGTTGGACAGTAAATGGACCACTCGGAGGTGGAAGTGACAGAACCGCAGTGGACAAATTGACAGGAATTACTGCAAACAGAATCTCAGTGGTGAAGCTTGAGGAGCTTTGGCAGCTGCAGTTCAAGCACGACTTTCCTGATGCTGGACAAAATGAAAACATTGAGATGTCCAAGGACGACCATCAGTTTATCAGTATGGTGTCTCAAACTGCAGTAATTAAAGATGGCCACTACAATGTTTGCCTTCCTGTGAGGAAGAATCCTTTGTGTATGCCAAATAACAGGGCAATTGCAGAGCAACGTGCACTGAACCTACGGAAGAAATTTTCGAGAGACGTCAAGTTTTACCAAGAGTACGTGGCGTTCATGGATGACCTTTTAAGAAAAGGTTATGCAGTAAAGCTTGAAGGTGAAGAGCGCAAACCTACTGAGGGCCGAACATGGTATCTGCCTCACCATGGAGTAAGACATCCAACCAAACAGAAGTTGCGTGTTGTCTTCGACTGCGGCGCAAGCTTTCAAGGTACTTCACTAAACCAACAGCTTCTGCAGGGACCTGACCTCACCAGCTCACTAATAGGGGTCTTTATAAGATTTCGCCAGGAGTCTGTGGCGGTTATGGCGGACGTGGAAGCCATGTTTCATCAAGTTGGAGTAAGCGACGAAGACACTGATCTCCTGAGGTTTCTCTGGTGGCCTGATGGAAACTATACAAGCTGGATCTCGTTGAACACAAGATGTTGGTTCACATTTTCGGCGCAACATCATCACCAAGTGTTGCAACCTTTGCACTTCAAAAATGTGCAACAGACTTTGCAGACGAGTTTGGACAGGAAACAGCAAGGTCTGTCAACAATAATTTGTATGTGGATGACTGTCTTAAGTCAGTTGCTGATGAAGATACAGCCATTACCCTGTGTGCTGAGTTGAGAAAAATGTTGGCAAAAGGAGGATTTCGGCTGACAAAATGGTCAAGCAACAGCAGGAAGTTGCTTAAGTCGATCCCAGAAAAGGAAAAAGCACAGGGTTTTCAAGATCTGGACTTGGATGAGGATTACCTGCCAGTGGAGAGAACATTAGGCATCCAGTGGTGTGCCGAATCAGACCAATTCAAGTTCAAGATCAACCACAAAGATAGACCATACACTAGGAGAGGATTGCTTTCCATAGTAAGTTCAATTTTTGATCCTTTCGGCTTTCTAGCTCCAGTAATATTGCCTGCTAAAAGAATTCTGCAAGATCTATGTCGGCAGAAATATAGTTGGGATCAAGACCTGCCAGACATAGTGATTGAGAGATGGAAAAAGTGGATCTCAAGTCTGTCACAGCTTGAACATTTTGGAGTTGACAGATGCATCAAGTTAAAGCAGTTTGGTGTGCCAGCCTTTGCGCAGCTTCATCACTTTGCTGATGCAAGTGAAGATGCCTACGGAACCACAAGCTACTTGCTGATGCACTTTTCAACAGGTGAAGCTCAATCCACCTTGATCATGGCAAAGACGAGGGTGGCGCCCCTAAAGTCTCCGACTATTCCTCAAATGGAATTGACTGCAGCCACAGTTGCTATAAAGATGGATAAGCTTCTGAGAAAAGAGCTTGAACTGGAGATCCAGGAGTCTATCTTTTGGACAGATAGCACGGCGGTGATCAAGTACTTAAACAGTGAGTGTACCCGATTCAAGACGTTTGTTGCAAACAGGGTCGCGGCAATCCTGGAGCACTCTCAGACATCTCAGTGGAGATATGTTAACACCACTCTGAATCCCGCTGATCACGTCTCAAGAGGACAGACCGTGGAAGCATTTTTGAAAAATGAGAGCTGGCTCTCAGGACCAAGTTTCTTGCTCAGCTCACAAGACCAGTGGCCTAAAAATCCAGATCCTGGAATGCTGGATATGGACGACCTAGAGGTCAAAAGAGTGACTCATGTATACGTCATTCAGACACAAGAAGCCAAAGATTTTGTGGATCAGTGGATGAACCATTATTCCTCTTGGACAGCATTGAAGCGTGCTGTTGCCTGGTTTCTAAAATTCAAAGATCTGCTGAAAGAGCTGAAGGAAAAAAGAAACGAACTAAGAACATCAGGAGAAGAAAGTAAGATGCTTGAATTCAAGAAAGATGTCGAAGGAAAGTGTCTGACTTGTGATGACATGACTAGAGCAGAAACAGAAATTGTGAAGTTCTGTCAAAGACAAAGTTTCAAAGAAGATTGGGCGATGCTGGAGAAAAATCAAAGAGTAAAGAAAAGTAGTTCACTTTTCAAGTTAAATCCAATTCTTCAAGATGGAGTTATGAGAGTTGGTGGAAGGTTGAGCCGTATAGCAATGCCTAACTACTCCAAGCAGCAAGCCATATTGCCTAAGGATTCACACATCACAAGGCTTGTGTTGAGACATATTCATGACCTAACAGCTCACGCCGGAAGGAATCACATGATGGCCAATCTACGTCAGAAATTTTGGATACCCGGAGCCATTGGAGCCATCAGAAGGTTTTTGTCCAGGTGTGTCATCTGTAAAAGACTCCACGGAGCCGCTGGAAAGCAACTCATGGCAGATCTACCAACATGCAGGGTCCTACCTGACGATCCACCTTTCACAAGAGTCGGTGTGGACTACTTTGGTCCGTTCCAAGTGAAGAGGGGAAGAGGACATGTAAAGAGGTATGGCGTCATCTTCACGTGTCTTGCTTTAAGAGCCGTACATCTGGAAATCGCATCCTCACTCGACACCGATGCATGTCTTAATGCAATCAGAAGATTTCTCGCCAGAAGAGGACAAGTCAAAGAGATGTATTCCGACAATGGAACCAACTTTCGGTCAGCTGACAGCGAAATGAGGAAATCAATCAAAGAATGGAACACCGAGAAGATTTACGAACACTTGCTACAAAGAGGTATCCAGTGGCATTTCAATCCACCAGCAGGATCTCACCATGGAGGAAGCTGGGAGCGGCTAATCCGTTCAGTGATAAAAATACTGAGTGTTACCGTAAAGGAACACGTTTTGGATGAAGAGGGTCTTTATACCTTGTTTTGTGAAGCCGAAGCAGTCATAAACGGCAGACCCATCACAAAGACATCCTCAGACCTCAACGACTTGGAGGCTCTCACACCCAACCATCTGTTATTGCTGAAGGTCAAACCTGAGCTACCTCCAGGAGTGTTTCATCCGTGCGACCAATATGCCAGTCGCAGATGGAGACAAGTACAATACCTTGCGGATATCTTTTGGAAACGCTGGTGTAAGGAATACCTAGCGCAACTTCAAGAACGTCAGCGATGGTCTTCACCTAGAAGAAACTTTCGTGTTGGAGACGTGGTGCTGATCGTGGACGATACTTCACCCAGAAATTCCTGGCCACTTGGAAGAATTCTAGAGACTTTTCCTGGTGGAGACGGACTTGTTCGTCAAGTTCAAGTGAAAACTAAGACTAACGAGCTTCGTCGCCCTATTACAAAGCTATGTCTTCTTCAAGAAGCAGAAGATCATTAAAGTATGGAGACGAAGCAAAGACCTCAAGTTGAATGGGGCAAAGGACTACAAGCTTCTTTGAGAAGTATTAAGGTTATTTAGGCACCTTGAATTTGAGTTAACATGTTTAAGTAATTGTTTCAAGGACATTGATAACAATTAGGGGCCGGTAATGTAGGAGCCTAAATGCTGTTTAAGTTCATTTACATTTTTATGGAAGGTGCTTTATGTTTATTCAGCCAAAATGGGACTATTTATTTGCATAATACGAAAATGTATATATTTGCATGCTTAGAATAATTATTACATTTGTCTAAACAGTTTGATGACGTAACTGTGTAAATTGCATATATGGCGGAAGGATCTGTGTGGTAGGTTGGTTTTTGGACACAGGGCATTATGGGTAATGGCAGTCAGGTGCGGGGGAATTGAGCCACACAGTTTTTTGACCTCACTCTTACTTTTTCTTAGTCTTGCTTTTTCTAACACCTACTGTAACAAACTCTCTTTATTTTGCCATTCATTTGTTCCCACATCGTTATTGTTTTACGTTTTTGAATTATTAAGTAAACGATACAAAACGAAGAGGAGCGTCTGGAGTTTTGTTTATTGTCGCCGCAGCAAGCGGAGCAGGAGAAAGTAGAGGAGCGTCAAGCTAAAGGCTTCATTAGGAATCTACAATATATATATATATATATATATATATATATATATATATATATATATATATATATATATACACACACACACACACACACACACACACACACACACACACACACACACACACACACACACACACACACACACACACACACACACACACACACACACACACACAGTTCAAACGGTATACATTTTAGAAATTCCGAAGGGAATGTATCCACAAATGCACATCTCGCAGACAGACTCAAAAAACAGGTTATAAAGGTGACTGTGGAGCAAAATTTACATCCAAGCATATCCAGTACGTATTATCTACACCACAAGGAAGTGTTTCAAATGTAGATTAAAATCATCATAGGTCACCTTTAAATAAAAGGCCTGGAGCTGCACTATTATCCTGATATGCACCAACATTTTAACTATTTGGCCACACCTCTACAAGGGTTTGTGGTTTTGGCACAATTCTATCAGATATAACAATAGAAAATAAAAAAACATTATAAGCGTTCCAATCCACAGAATCCTGCTATATAGCGAACTAACTTTGGAGGTAAAATGTATGCTTTTCCACTGCAAAGTGCTGACTTGCAGCGCAGCTTCCAGTGAAACTCACCCTGACGTGATTCTTTCCCAGACTCTCCCAGAGGTGGTCTGCCTTGGGGTTTACGGGTACCACCACATGGTGGACTGTCTCGGGCACCGAGTCCTCGCCCTTCAGGTCCACCCAAGTGGGGAAGTGCATGATGCGCTCGGACAACTTCTTAACGTCAAAGGAATGCAGCGTGGCCGAGCACACAATCACCTGGAGGCAAGTAGATTGAATTATGACGAGAAAATTAGCATTCGATCCTCTTTGGATGTAAAGTGTATCTTACCTGCAGCCGTTTGCCATCTGATGTCACCTGAGGGATCTGATTATGGATCCTGTTGATGAAGTCTGTATATCCCGCTGACAGGAGGCCATCCTTAATGCACACACACAAAATATATCAATGTTCCTTTAGTGATAATGTCATCGATAATAATGCATCTCTACATACGCATTCATCCAGGACTAGAAAGCGGACTTGGGACAGGCTGAGTTTCCCAGTGGATATGAGGTCGTCCAGTCGGCCGGGGGTTCCCACCACAATGTCCACCTGTCGGAACAGACAAATTGGATGAAAAGAAAGAACAGAAAGTGCACAGCAGCAAGTTTATATTAAGGACACATACGCCTAGTTCCAGAGCCGCCAGTTGATCTTTGGCAGCCATACCGCCGATCACAAGCAGCTCCCTGCAGAGCGACAAAATACAACATTCATATTTATTGAATATATGTAGATACTAAGAGTGTTTCCTTTTAGGGGTGTGTGCTGAGGATCATCCATGAGTGAGATCAGTTGATGCAGATCACATGTAATAACTGTACATTTTAGAATGTATTTGTGGTGAGTGTAACAATATCAACACAATATTTAAACTCCTTCTTTATTCACTGTTTAAACCAAGCAAGTATCATTTGTACACAATAACTAAGCAATACAAGCATTGATTAATAATTAAAACCTTTAGTTTATGCTCTCAGGGTCCTCCTGTGTCCATGGAATTAGTCCCGAGTTTGTAAACATAATAATAAAAAAAAATACCCCCCAATTTTTTTTCTTTAAATAAAAATATAAATCTAATCACTCTTATCTCGATCATACACCGATACAACCCTTAGTATCGACACTAATGATATATATATCCATCTGTCCTCCCCTTGCGTGTAGCCTGGCCGCTTCACAGCGACAGACTATGTTTCCGTTATATTGTCTTCTCTCTAGACTCTTATTAATTTACTTGTTAATTTCCTGTTAATAACGGCTTACTTTGTGCTGTGACACACTTCCATCTACACTTTTTAAACTTTACTAAGCACTTATTTCTTGTGTTGTTTCAAGCCAGCTAGCTCTCGGGCTAGTTTATCAATTAGCATGCTATCTTTACTGTTTCTGCTTGTTCTTACCCAGTGTGTAACATGTTTAGTTTATTGCTGCAATGGAGGTTATTATTATTATTAACGTAGGGGAACTGAGAGCCACCACTGTTAGCTGAGGGACCAAAAATAAAGTGTCAGCCAGCGGGGGTTAGCTTTTGTGATTGGCATTGAAAGGCAATAATCGGCCAATACTAGGGATGTAACAAGATCAAAATCCCACGGTATGATATTGTCTCAGTATCAGGGCCATGGTACGATATTATCGTGGTATTGTCCCCCCAAAAAAGCTCGGCAAAAATGCTGTATGTTCTAATCATGTATATTACTACGGCACAAACATGTATTTTTAAGAGCAAAGAAATGTGCGGGAACAACCACTGTGTGAAGTTACTACCCCTGGCACGGTGGAATGCCAAGGGAATGCCAGTATCATGCAATATCATGCTTGAAACCCCGCTTCGAAAAGCTCTGTACTGCAAAACGTGATCATTGTAGCCATTAATCCAGACTTCCTCATTTTGATAAAAAAAAATCTGCACAAATTGTTTTATTCATTGTTGTAGAACATGGATGGATGGATGTTTTGTAGGTTAAAGTGTTTCATATATTGTGTTCCTGAGTTAATTTTACTGATCAATTTAACATTCTTATTTTTTGAGTTTATTTAATTTTATTTTTCAATATGAAATGGTTCAAGTCGGTCAAAAAATGTTTATGGTTTAAATAAGGATACTTTTTTTCGAAAGTCAGGCAAACATATACACTTCAAATATTTTCTGTTACAATAATGTTAATAAAGTTATTGTTTGTTATTGATGTTATTGTATGTTATTGATCTAAATGTATTTATTTTATTTAATGTTAATAGGATACAAAGTTATACAGAGGTGTACTTAAAACAATTTTATAGACAAATTATATTTATAGTCACGGCAGAGTGCGGAATGTTTTCCTCTTTCTGGAGGGGCGTAACAGAAATAAAGAAGCACTGAGTCACGGCATTTACTGGGAGGATTTTGAAACCGCAATACCGCAGTATATACAATATTGTTACATCCCTAGTAACTGACCAATGGGCGATCAATCGGCGCATCACTAGTATATACTGGGTTATACTCTGAATGCAAAGTCACTATTTACAAGACATAGTGTCACTATATACTTTGTTTGCCATAAATTAATGTATTTGTGACGACCTGCTCCAAATAAATTTGGACCGCCACAAATAGATTTGGCACTACCTGTTCATCTTTGCTCATTATAATGTGTGAATGTAGCTTGTTGCTACAACGCCGTACAGCAGATGACATACTAACTTTGCTTCTTCACACAGCTCAAATGAACCTGACCTGCCAGAGCATACGAAGACGAAGCAAGAGGGATCAGTGTTTCCAATATATAGTGTGCCAATATTAAAGAATATTCAGACGCCTATAGATTTTATTTTTCAAAAAAGCGACCAGCGACAAATCTAACAACCTTTTCTTGTCTCAGTGGACACTTTTGGAGACTAACACAAAAGCATGTATTGCTCCTTTCAAACAAGCTACACCCTAGAAAGAAGAACGTTAATTTGTTTTTCTAAACATATTTGTTCTGCTCTTGGTTTTTTTTCCCTATCGTTTATGTCTTAGACAGCAACCATTAAAAATTACAAACAAATGTGTCATGGCCAATTATGCAAATTATACGATGACATCATCTAAGCCTCAAACACATTGTAACAGATTGATTGCGGTCGTGTGGAAAAAATATATATATTTTTTCATGTCCCCTAAGGGCCTGCTTTACTAAAGGTTTGCGTGTACTAAAACACAAGCAAACTTGATAGCACACGCAAAGCTGATCTACTAAACATGTGCAAAGTAGATTGTATCTCTAATGTGACCAATTTAAGGCTTGCAATTCATTTTGCGTCTATATCTGTCTCTCTGTCATTATTTTGCAAAATAAATGCTGGTCATCAAAATGCCCACAATACTGGGAGGAGAAAATACAAATTCATTATAAAGCTCACGCAATGTAATTTATCAACACTTATGACCGTTTTTGAAGCACTATTTTGCATTTCAGACGTGCAAACTGACAGATCCACACACAGATCAGAGAGAGGAGTGCTTGTGCTGCAAAGACTGACAATGGACAGAGAATCCTACATTCTACGTGTACACTTCAACATATTACGCAAATAAAAAAATATGGAGACACTGTCTATTCAGCAACATCCTTTTATAATTTCATAATTGCTGCATGATTTAAGGGGCAGATTAATACAAATTTAATTGATGCAATTTGGTTTCATCTAAAATTGTTTAATGACGTTTGTTTTTCACATAGAATATCAGGGTTTCCCCTTAATGTAACTGAATGTGGCGCACCACATAGCTAAATCATGGCCGCCACACTTTATAAATAAGGTTTTTTTACGTAAAAACAAATGTAATCAATAAAATGCATTGTAGTCTCCAGAATAAGTAAAACGTTTGACGGTCGCTATTTTGTAACTTTTATTGAGAATATTATAAAACCCTTCCCACTTCCAACAGGTTTTGCCTTCTGTGCAAACATTTTTGTTTCAGTGCTTCCACGGCTGGACACACAATAACACTTCCTAATTCTCTGCCAATTTGCTTTCAGGCACAAAAACAAGAAGAAAAAAAAGAGGTGTCAATGTAAATGCACTGCACGACTGCTTGAAAAATGCCCATAAAAAGTGGTAGATGTCTCCTGCTTGTTTGAAAACATAGCAAAATGCCACAGGTAGGAGCATGATCAAATGAATGTGCAGTAAATAACAGTGTCTTTATGGTGATGCCCCTTTATAGTACAACCAAAATCCTCATTTAAATAAGGCGGTCTATGTCACCTTTCAATTGCACAAGCAGTTTTAGTAGATCACACGCAACACGCCCACTAATAGTACACACTATTTTATAGATTACACCTGCTGATTAGTGCGTTGTACAAACCCCGTTTCCATATGAGTTGGGAAATTGTGTTAGATGTAAATATAAACGGAATACAATGATTTGCAAATCATTTTCAACCCATATTCAGTTGAATATGCTACAAAGACAACATATTTTATGTTCAAACTGCTAAACATTTTTTTTTGCAAATAATCATTAACTTTAGAATTTGATGCCAGCAACACGTGACAAAGAAGTTGGGAAAGGTGGCAATAAATACTGATAAAGTTGAGGAATGCTCATCAAACACTTATTTGGAACATCCCACAGGTGTGCAGGCTAATTGGGAACAGGTGGGTGCCATGATTGGGTATAAAAACAACTTCCCAAAAAATGCTGAGTCTTTCACAAGAAAGGATGGGGCGAGGTACACCCCTTTTTCCACAACTGCGTGACCAAATAGTCAAACAGTTTAAGAACAACGTTTCTCAAAGTGCAATTGCAAGAAATTTAGGGATTTCAACATCTACGGTCCATAATATCATCAAAAGGTTCAGAGAATCTGGAGAAATCACTCCACGTAAGCGGCATGGCCGGAAACCAACATTGAATGACCGTGACCTTCGATCCCTCAGACGGCACTGTATCAAAAACCAACATCAATCTCTAAAGGATATCACAACATGGGCTCAGGAACACTTCAGAAAACCACTGTCACTAAATACAGTTTGTCGCTACATCTGTAAGTGCAAGTTAAAGCTCTACTATGCAAAGCAAAAGCCATTCATCAACAACATCCAGAAACGCCGCCGGCTTCTCTGGGCCCGAGATCATCTAAGATGGACTCATGCAAAGTGGAAAAGTGTTCTGTGGTCTGACGAGTCCACATTTCAAATTGTTTTTGGAAATATTCGACATCGTGTCATCCGGACCAAAGGGGAAGCGAACTATCCAGACTGTTATCGACGCAAAGTTCAAAAGCCAGCATCTGTGATGGTATGGGGGTGCATTAGTGCCCAAGGCATGGGTAACTTACACATCTGTGAAGGCACCATTAATGCTGAAAGGTACATACAGGTTTTGGAACAACATATGCTGTCATCTAAGCGCCGTCTTTTTCATGGACGCCCCTGCTTATTTCAGCAAGACAATGCCAAGCCACATTCAGCACGTGTTACAACAGTGTGACTTCGTAAAAAAAAGAGTGCGGGTACTTTCCTGGCCCGCCTGCAGTCCAGACATGTCTCCCATCGAAAATGTGTGGCGCATTATGGAGCGTAAAATACGACCCCAGACTGTTGAACGACTGAAGCTCTACATAAAACAAGAATGGGAAAGAATTCCTCTTTCAAAGCTTCAACAATTAATTTCCTCAGTTCCAATCGTTTATTAAGTGCTGTTAAAAGAAAAGGTGATGTAACACAGCGGTGAACATGCCCTTTCCCAACTACTTTGGCACGTGTTGCAGCCATGAAATTCTAAGTTAATTATTATTTGCAAAAAAATAAAAATAAAGTTTATGAGTTTGAACATCAAATATCTTGTCTTTGTAGTGCATTCAATTGAATATGGTTTGAAAAGGATTTGCAAATCATTGTATTCCGTTTATATTTACATCTAACACAATTTCCCAACTCATATGGAAACGGGGTTTGTAATTAGATCTTAGTAAATCAGGTTTTAGAGTACATAGAGGACTTAATCGTCCTTTCAGGTAATTGTTTGCAATATTTCTGGTTATAACTTTGTGCTACTTCATTTTAAAAAATGTTTTAAGACAGGTATTTTTATGTTAAAATTTAATTTTTATTTCAAATTCTTTCATATGACAACAATACACTGGGAAATAATTTTAGTCGAGTAGAGATAGCACCAGGGAGTAAAGAGTGCATGAAAAAAATGGTACTAATATTTTTTCTGCTCAGATTGTTACGATTGCGTGGCATTGTGATGCCGGAGGTCGTCTTTTCAAGATGCAGAGGGATGTCAGGAAGCGGCTTGCAGGTGAGAATAAATGATTTATTCTGATTGCAGAGCAAAATGCTGCGCGGTGCACCACGGCACGGAAAACAAGAGGGTAGCAAAGATGCTAATATCAAAAATGTAAACTATGAGAGAACCCAAGAGCGTAACTTGTTGCGTAGGAGCAAACAAAACCAACAGACCGAGTGAGGCCAGCGCGTAAACTAAATAGCCCTCTGATTAGTGCCCGGGCAACAGGTGCGCGTCCGGGACACTAACCAGAGGCAGGTGACTATAATCTGCCGTCATGGCAACAGAAACAAACTCAAGAGGTGCTGAAAACACAAGTGACTTGAAAACAAAAACAAAAATATGATCCGGGCAGCGGATCATAACAGTACCCCCCCCTTAAGGGACAGATTCCAGATGTCCCCTGGCAAAACTAAAACCCCCCCGACTATAACAAAGTTCAAGAGTCAAGGGAGGGTGGAGGGAGGATTTTGGCGGAGGGTCGCCAGGCCACGTGTCCCCGAATCCACCGGGGACTAGTCAGGTGGCGGCGGCGAATGGAACGCCGCTGCCGGAGGCGAGGCGGGCGACCACGGAAAGGCCACATTCGTGGCTGCCGAGAAGGTGGGCGTGAGTGGCGCCAGAAGTTCAGCAGCCGGAGAGTTCTGCGACTACGTCTGCGGAGTCAGAGGCGGAGCAGGCGGCTCGTCTGCCGGCGTGGGCGGAGCAGGCGTCCGGGCTGTCGACGTGGGCGGAGCAGGTGCTGGTGTGGGAACCAGACTTGGAGCAGGTGCTGGTGTGGGAACCAGACTTGGAGCAGGTGCTGGTGTGGGAACCAGACTTGGAGCAGTTGCTGGTGTGGGAACCAGACTTGGAGCAGTTGCTGGTGTGGGAACCAGACTTGGAGCAGTTGCTGGTGTGGGAACCAGACTTGGAGCAGTTGCTGGTGTGGGAACCAGACTTGGAGCAGTTGCTGGTGTGGGAACCAGACTTGGAGCAGTTGCTGGTGTGGGAACCAGACTTGGAGCAGGTGCTGGTCGTGACTTTGGCGGAGGTGGCCTGGCCGGGGGTTGCGGCTTAGCACGCCGAAGGACTGGTGGTGGCGGCCGGGCAGGAGGTTGCGGCTTAGCATGCCGAAAAACCGGTGGTGGCGGCCGGGCAGGGGGTTGCGGCTTAGCATGCCGGAGGACTGGTGGCGGAGGCCGGCATGGAGGTTTGGGCTTGGCTGGGCGCAGCTGTGCCCGCCCACTAGCAAAGCACCCAGTACTAGCTCCCCCCTCACGAAGCGGATCCCAGACGCGTCTTGTGCAGTCTGGAACAGTCTTTAGGGGTGGGAGGGAGGAGGTGAGGAGGGGGGTAGGCTCCTCCCCTTTTGATTGTCCAAATTCTCTATTCTGCTCTTCAATAGCATGCGGAGTGTCCTTTGCCGCTTGGGATTGTTCCTCAAGTCTTAGTTCAATCAGTACCTTCCGGTACCACTCATCCACCCAAGCAGGACTGTACTTCTCGAGGGGTGTCTCGGAAGATGACTGGGCTGGAACAGGAAGTGGAGAAGGCAGAGCAGCATGTGGCACAGCAGACAGAGGAGTGGGTGGAGCTTGAGCCTTAGGGGGTGGGGCCAAAGTAATTGGGGGCTGAGCTTGAAAATCAGAATCTGAGTGGGACTGACTAGACCTAGAATTAACAAAAATGTCCTGATAATGCTTAATTTTAGAATTAAAGTCATTTGTAAATGGCTGACAGAAAGAATTAACAGAATGCAAAAACATTTCTTTTTCTATGACGTCATCAAAAGTGGACAGGGGCGTGTCCTCGGGGGGCGACAACGGAATGACGTCATAGCTGCAATCCCAGTGATTGACAGGCCAGTCGGAGAAATCTTTGAAAATATGGTCATTATAATTACCAAATATTTGGGGAGAATCCTGGGCTGCTTGCTCCGGAGGGAAAAGTTGTGGGATAGGTGCGTCTTTGCCGCGAGCCGAAGTCTTCTTGGTTGACTTCCGCTTTCGCTGACGCGTACGGGCTGGCTGTGAGCGGACATTCTCGGGCCAGATGGAGTCGATATGGACCAACGAACCGTCAGGCCCCCACAAAAGGTCTTCGCGCTCCAAAGGGGAATACTGGAGAGTCTCTCTCTCCATCGCCTTTAAGACCAGCCACGTCCCGTAGCCGGAATCCTCCACGCCCTCTTCGAAAAGACTGTCTGCTGTTGGTTTTCTGTTACGATTGCGTGGCATTGTGATGCCGGAGGTCGTCTTTTCAAGATGCAGAGGGATGTCAGGAAGCGGCTTGCAGGTGAGAATAAATGATTTATTCTGATTGCAGAGCAAAATGCTGCGCGGTGCACCACGGCACGGAAAACAAGAGGGTAGCAAAGATGCTAATATCAAAAATGTAAACTATGAGAGAACCCAAGAGCGTAACTTGTTGCGTAGGAGCAAACAAAACCAACAGACCGAGTGAGGCCAGCGCGTAAACTAAATAGCCCTCTGATTAGTGCCCGGGCAACAGGTGCGCGTCCGGGACACTAACCAGAGGCAGGTGACTATAATCTGCCGTCATGGCAACAGAAACAAACTCAAGAGGTGCTGAAAACACAAGTGACTTGAAAACAAAAACAAAAATATGATCCGGGCAGCGGATCATAACACAGATGTCCTAATTAACTTCAGTATTTTTTGTTTTTTAACCCTTTGAATGTCCATTTGATCTAATTATGCAGTAGTTCAGTTTATGTGAGCGTTCCTGTACTTTTGTCTCAAGGCCAGATATTTGCTTGTGTACATGTTCCTAATGTTGCGGCCAAACTGTCCTACCTGAGCTTAGGGTCGACCACGTATTTCTTGAACTGCGTGACGACGTTGAGCGTCTGCTCGGCCAGCTCTTTGGATGGCTCAATAATGAGCGCCTTGGGTGCGTTGGTGGACACCTTCACCTGGCTGACCTTGGCACTGCCTGTGCAAAAACACATAATTACCGGCATAAGCAACAAATTAGTGACACACCACACTGGCATTGTATCTTTTGACACACCTGTCTGTGAAGACTTGACTGTTTGGCCCTCTGGAGCCTTATCCAAGGCTACAAAACCACTATTGGGCGGATGCTTGAATGCCTCAGCGCCAAAGTTAAACTTGAGCTCTGCATTCTGGAAAACAAATAAGCCAGAATAAATAAATAAATAAAAAGCCAAGTTGCATGTCTTGTGTTAGACAGTTGATTCCCATAAAGTGATACCTTGAGCACACAGGAAGCAAAAAAGGGTTGATTCTTCAGCTGCTGAGGGATCTCGAATGCTAGACCGAGATCATTACCTAGTTGATTTAAAAAGAAAAACTTATGGAATATTGGATAAATAAACACTCACTTGCCACAACTTTAGATAAACATACACACTACAATGAGCTTAAATATATATATATATATATATATATGTATACACACACACATACATATACATATATACACACACACACACACACTGAACAAAAATATAAAACGCAACACTTTTGTTTTTGCTTCCATTTTTCATGAGTTGAACTTAAAGATCTAAAACTCTTACTATATACACAAAAGACCTATTCCTATCAAATATTGTTTACTAATCTGTCTAAATCTGTGTAAGAGAGCATGTCTTCTTTGCCAAGATAATCCATCACACCTCACAGGTGTGGCATTTCAAGATGCTGATTAAAGAGCATGAATTTTGCACAGGTGTGCCTTAAACTGCCTGAAAAAAAAGGCCACTCTGAAATGTGCAATTTTATCATCAGAAGTCAGACATGCGCTGCTATGGAAACATAAATTAATGCGCGGAATAAATCCTTCCCGGAAATGATTAAAATGATAAAAATACGGTAAATATTGTATACATTACATATTGTTATGAATGTGTCTTTTACTACATTATATACAGACTTGCACTGTGTATATAAAACATTGCTGGAGGGTTTTGAAGTTGTTTTAGACGGCTTTGAAGGCTACAACGGTGACTCCTATTAGCCACATCTTTCAAGCGTTTTTTTTTAGTATCTTTAAAATTGTAAAAAAATAAATACAAAAGACATCTGTTCTTGTCTTTCATAATGATTGTCAACGATACGCAAAATTCCAAAAAAAAGTGCAGTTCCCCTTTAAGAATCGTTACAAATAAGAATCTGCATTAATCAGAAATTGTTTTTTTGACACCCCTATAAACATATATACATACATATGTACATTATATATATACACACACATACATACATACATACATACATACACACACACATATATATACACATTAATTAAGATTAAAGTCAGTATCGGCTTATACTCAAGGTTTCAAGATCGCTATTGTATCGGCAAGATCGTATCGTATCGGTAGTGAAAAAGTTGTATTGGGACACCCTTATTTCTAATGTTTTGGTTTCCTTGTGTTGCTGAGCGAGATGGACAAAGTACTAGAAACACCTTAGCTCTGCATGACGCAGCGCAATTCTCCAGCATTGCAAACTATTAACAATAATAACAAAATGCTGCATTAGTATAACAACAAAAACAGAGCTTTGTTTTCATGCAATCCTATGATGAAGGTGTACCTAATGTTGTGGCCAACACAACACATTTTCATACCGTTCTTTGAGTAAGAAATTTGGCTCTTGTCCAAGTCTATGTAGCATCCAATAGTGTCATGCATGGTGAACTCCTGCAAAATACAAACCCCCCCACATTTCATTATATGTGTTTAACACAGATACCTCAGTATTTATTAATGCATCACATTACCTCGCCATAGCTGTCAAATTGTTTACTATTCGATTTCTTCCCAGTTCCGCCAAAGCCAAACCCGTATTTATCAGTTCCTGGAGAATAAAAAAAAAAAGGTCAAGGGGGAATACTAGGTATAAAACATTAAGATGTTCAGCAGTGAGTAAATGAATACCCAAGTCGAGGGCTGCCTGGCTGGTGGACCAGCCCACACGACACAGCCCCTGGTCAGTACAGCTCACCTCATAGTAGTACTTTCCTAAACACACAAAATGGGTTATATTATGAAAATATTCGCACAATCTTATTATACCCTCCTCCTCCATTTGCCATGAACATCAATAATTTAACTATAACAAAACATAATAACTATCAGTTATTTATTATAGTTGCCTTTTAAATAATGTATATTTGGAAAAAAAAACCATATAAAACATGTTGGAATACTAGATATACATTAGATATCTCCTATTTCTAAATCACGCACTTCTTCAAACCACTAAAATAGTGCTGTTGCTGGTTGCAGCCAAATAGTGCACTCACACACAGTTAGTCAACAATCAAGCCTATTTTATGATTAACTGGAAATCCCTATCATTTAATTAGTGTTTATTTTAATACGTTTGGCACTGCAATATTAAATATTTAAAAATGTTTATTTTTTAATTTAAAAAAAAATTCCAGGGTTTAACTTAATTGTACCCATATATATGATACATGACATCCGAAGATACAGTGCAGGCCAAAAGTTTGGACACACCTTCTCCTTATTCAGTGTGGTTTCTTTATTTTCACGACTATTTACATTGTAGATTGTCCATGAAGGCATCAAAACTATGAATGAACACATGTGGAGTTATGTACTTAACAAAAAAAGGTGAAATAACTGAAAACATGTTTTGTATTCTAGTTTCTTCAAAATAGCCACCCTTTGCTCTGATTACCGGTACTGCTTTGCACACTGTTGGCATTCTCTCGATGAGCTTCAAGCACACCTGTGAAGTGAAAACCATTTCACAGGTGTGAAATGTATCTCTTGAAGCTCATCCAGAGAATGCCAAGAGTGTGCAAAGCAGTACCGTATTTTTCGGAGTATAAGTCGCTCCGGAGTATAAGTCGCACCGGCCGAAAATGCATAATAAAGAAGGAAAAAAACAAATATAAGTCGCACTGGAGTATAAGTCGCATTTTTTGGGGAAATGTATTTGATAAAACCCAAACCAAGAATAGACATTTGAAAGGCAATTTAAAATAAATAAAGAATAGTGAACAACAGGTTGAATAAGTGTACGTAATACGATGCATAAATAACCAACTGCGAACGTGCCTGATATGTTAACGTAACATATTATGGTAAGTCATTCAAATAACTATAACATATAGAACATGCTATACGTTTACCAAACAATCTGTCACTCCCGATCACTAAATCCGATGAAATCTTATACGTCTAGTCTCTTACGTGAATGAGCTAAATAATATTATTTGATATTTTACGGTAATGTGTTAATAATTTCACACATAAGTCGCTCCCGAGTATAAGTCGCACCCCCGGCCAAACTATGAAAAAAACGGCGACTTATCGTCCGAAAAATACGGTGGTTATTTTGAAGAAACTAGAATATAAAACATGTTTTCAGTTATTTCACCTTTTTTTGTTAAGTACATAACTCCACATGTGTTCATTCATAGTTTTGATGCCTTCAGTGACAATCTACAATGTAAATAGTCATGAAAATAAAGAAAACGCATGAATGAGAAGGTGTGTCCAAACTTTTGGCATGCACTGCATGTTAAAACATGACTTACAATGAACCTGTTGGCTATACTGTTAATAAAATGATTTCTAATGGCCACAGATCAATTTGCATGTCTTTGATATAGGGACGGATTCAATGTAATTGCGTGCACCTTTAGCGACAACGCCCTTTGTGGAGCGACAGCCGTGCCATTCTTTGAACTCTCTGCTCTGGCAACAGAATCCATCTGGGCCGATTGCTGAGAGGAAACACACAAAAAAACATCAAATTGAAATAATTAAATACATAATATTTAAATATATAATAATAATAATAATAATTCAATAAATAAATAAATATAATATTCCATCCATCCATTTTGTACCGCTTGTCCCTTTCGGGATCGCGGGGGGTGCTGGAGCCTATCTCAGCTGCACACGGGCGGAAGGCGGGGTACACCCTGGACAAGTCGCCACCTCATCACAGGGCCAACACAGATAGACAGACAACATTCACACTCACATTCACACACTAGGGCCAATTTAGTGTTGCATATCAACCTATCCCCATGTGCATGTCTTTGGAGGTGGGAGGAAGCCGGAGTACCCGGAGGGAACCCACGCAGTCACGGGGAGAACAAGCAAACTCCACACAGAAAGATCCCGAGCCCTAGATTGAACTCAGGACTACTCAGGACCTTCGTATTGTGAGGCACATGCACTAACCCCTGTCCCACCATGCTGCCCCCAATAATACTGATACAGTTTAATGATTTAATATTTAATAAATAGAAATGTTTAATGAAATACAACAAAATAAATGAAAAGTGAAAGGTATAAAAAAAAAAACATTTTGTGGCTCTCACCAAAAGCAGCGCTGCGGTCATAAGGATTCATCTGCCAGTTGTTGAAGACTGACAAAGAAGATAAACACAACATAATACAGTTGAACGGCAGAAAAAAAACATGACAAACATTTGTCATAAACTGTATTATGTGGGATAGCTTGACTCCATTAAGTGAAATAAAGCAGATTCTCACCAGTTCCACCAGTTTTGATGCTGGATCTACTCTTTTTGCCCTCCAGTTGATCAGTCAGTGTTTCATGCACAATCTGGATCACAGGAATACTGAAGGCCTGAAATTTAAAACAAACACATTAGTCCCGGTTTGTCACATATTTGTCACATTTTGGGTTAAACGCGGATGTCTTTTAGCTACTCACTCCTGTCTTACCGCTACCAGTTTCTGCAGCCTTGGGGAGGAAAGAAAAAGCTGTTAAATGGTGAAATAACATTTAGACATATACTGTACACATGGGTCAGCACGGTGGTACAGGGGTTAGTGCATGTGCCTCACAATATGAAGGCCCTGAGTTCAATCCCAGGCTTGGGATATTTCTGTGTGGAGTTTGCATGTTCTCCCCGTGACTGCGTGGGTTCCCTCCGGGTACTCCGGCTTCCTCCCACCTCCAAAGACATGCGCCTGGGGATAGGTTGATTGGCAACACTAAATTGGCCCTAGTGTGTGAATGTTGTCTGTCTATCTGTGTTGGCCCTGTGATGAGGTGGCGACTTGTCCAGGGTGTACCCCGCCTTCCGCCCGTGTGCAGCTGAGATAGGCTCCAGCACCCCCCGCGACCCCGAAAGGGACAAGCGGTAGAAAATGGATGGATGGATGGATGGACTACATATGAATTTTGTACGAATATGTTTACCATGAGGACATCTCCTCCACCAAGAATCAAGGGGATCGACTCAGCTTGGATGTCAGTAGGAAGCCTACAATCCAACAATTAAATTAAAATACAAACGATTACTTTTCCATCAACACCATTTTGCATAGAAATTGTATTGTGTGCAGAGTGCCGTACAGCCAGTCCATTTCCTCCACAGCCTGAGCGATTTCGGGCATAACGCCCATTTCTGCCGGACAAGACAATTAATAATATCAGTTAAAACACACATAATTTGTTATTGTAAATCGCTACATTAACGCAGCATAGAATATAATGGATAATCTTACCAGAAAAGGCTGCCATTACTGCGGGTAGAATAATCCGGATATGACGTGAGCAAAAATGGACACTGCGTGCCACGTGTTAAGCAGAAGTTAAACGTAGAAACAAGACTTTACCGTAACATTGGTTCCGGGCATGTGCAACGCGTTTATAATTGTGTTGGTTTGATTCTGGATTTATTATTTTTTTAAATGACAATAAATTGTAAAGCAACCATATTTTGTGGTAAATGGTTTGTATTTATATAACGTTTTTTTACACCTGCAATCATGCCCAAAGCGCTTTACATAATACATCATATTACTCATTCACACACACACATATTCAAACACGTTTTTTTTCTCCGTTTTTTTTTTTCATTTACTCATTTATTTCAGGCAATGACATAAAAAAGCACAAGGTAGACAACACATAATAATATAAATTAATACATTGCAAAAGGTATTGTACAGTATGTAAGCGTGGTGATCCAGTTTTGCCTGAAAGGGAGTGAGAAGATAACTTATTTTATTCCCACCCCCAGTTCTCCATTCAGTGATTAATATATTGAGTTACACTGTTACTTTGTTCAAGGATTATAATACAAATGTTGTATCATGGTGGCATTACCACAGGTAACAATAATTATTACACTGCAACAATAATTTGTACCAACAATGTAGGAAGAATGAACATAGCAACAATATTAATAGCAATAATGGTCAGGAAACATTGAGCACATGTTAACACTTTGAGACAGAGTACAAATCAACAGCAAGTCAATTTAAAGACCCTCATCTCTATATTTGAACCAGACCCGATGTTTGTATAATAGTTTAAATCGATTAACAACTTTCACCCATTCACTGATAGCCTTTTATAATCACAAGTTTATGAGTATTAAAAAAACGCAGTTCCCGGCCTGTTTAGTTTGTCCCACACGATTCGCCGTCGACGCAGTTGACAACTGGCTCCCGTAGTCAACATGGCGGAGGATAGCCTGCTTGCAAGCAAGGATGAAAACATTTTATACGATTTGCTTGTTATTACCGAATGGCCGCCCGAGACTGACACGCAGGTTAGTTGGCTATAAATTCACTTCTCATGCCCAACTTTTCTATTTCAATGTTTCTGCCCTCATTGTTTTCATTTTCGCCTTTGGAACGTGAACTACTAAACGTTGGAGTCAACGGCCAGCAGAGCCACGTAGCATAAACATTTTATATTTTCACTATAAACTCCTATTAACTATAACCTTTGATGGATGCTTCTCTACCTTTGTCACGTTTTGAATCAATACAAGTGCAATTACGTCCAAAAAAGCTCTCAAAACCAATTGAAACGAATGCATAAACCAACTCTCACATACCGCAGGGATCAATACTAGGACCAAACTTGTTCAATCTTTATATAAATGACATTTGTGAAGTTACAAAAGATTTAAAGTTAGTATTATTCGCGGGTGACACAACAGCGTTTTGTTCAGGAGAGAACACAGAAGAAGATAATACAAATAATAATAATAACAGAAGAAATGAACAAATTGAAGAGATGTTTTTTTTGTCCTGTCCAGCTACTCGGGCAAACCATATAGTTGATGTAGATGCCCATATCTGCTGTACAAATTTGCTTTACAAAAGAGAAGTGTGAGATACTTCTCTTGTAGCCTTATTTGTATTTGACTTGATTCTGTTTATATTATTATTTGGTGCAGCCAGGAGGGGATAGAAAGAGAAAAAGAGGAAGACATAGGGGGAAATTGTGGGGACAAGAGGGGGATAAGACAGAGAGACAAAAACAACAGCAAACACAACAATAACAACAACAATAGAACAACATCAGCAAATAAGATATGTACAAATATGATGGTAAAAGTGATAGCAAAGAAGCAGTTAGTGAAATAAATGATAATACAGAAATTACAATGAACATTATTACACTACAAATGGAGCAATACAAATACCAATAGAAATAGCACTATTGGTAATGAATACTAACAATAATTACCTCTATTATTGACAATATAATTGTTCAAATGCAACAATACATATATATAATGATAACTTGAAATACAAAAGAAATCAGATAAATGGAGGGGAAGAAAGAGAAGCCAACTATATTAACCTTGTAGATTGTTATAGTAACAATAGTGAAGTAAAGTGAATTACATTTATATAGCGCTTTTCTCTAGTGACTAAAAGCGCTTTACATAGTAAAACCCAATATCTAAGTTACATTTAAACCAGTGTGGGTGGCACTGGGAGCAGGTGGGTAAAGTGTCTTGCCCAAGGACACAACGGCAGTGACTAGGATGGCGGAAGCGGGGATCTAACCTGCAACCCTGAAGTTGCTGGCACGGCCGCTCTACCAACCGAGCTATACCGCCCCAATCTTAACAATAGGTTAAGCTTTGTCAGTGTGCCATGTGTTACCCAGTTTCCCCGAGGGCAACAACGTTAATATATGTTTGATGAAACGTGATTATATGCATGTGTGTATGTATGTTTATGTACTTGTATATGTACATTATGTGTATATGTATGTTTGTACAGTGAATGTATATGTACAGTATGTAGTACGAAGAGATGGTTTGACAAAAAACAGACTATCCTTAAACCTCAGTAAAACTAAAATAATGCTATTCGGTAAGAGTAGAAGGGAAAGTCAAACACAAATACAAATTGACGGAATAGAAATTGAAAGAGTAAATGAAACCAAATTTGTAGGTGTAATGATTGATGATAAAATGAACTGGAAATCTCTTGTAAAAAATATACAACATAAAGTAGCAAGAAACATGTCAATAATGAATAAGGCAAAATATGCTCTAGTCCAAAAATCACTCCATATTCTCTGTGTTACCATATCTAAGTTATTGTGCACAAATATGGGGAAATAACTTCAAAAGTACACTTCATTCATTAACGATGTTACAAAAAAAGCTCAAGTCGAATAATACATAATGTTGGATATAGAGAACATTCAAACCCTTTATTCATTGAATCGAAAATACTGAAATTCCACGACAAAGTGAATTTGCAAACAGCTAAAATTATACACAAAGCAAACTATAATCTGCTACCCAAGAATATACAGAAATACTTCTCAACAAAAGAGGAGGAATATAATCTTTGAGAAAAATGTAATTTAAAACATTTGTATGCACGTACAACACTCAAGACCTTCAGTATATCAGTATGTGGAATTAAATTATGGAATGGATTAAGCAAAGAAATCAAACAATGTACTAATATGATCCACTTCAAGAAACTCTTCAAACTTAAAGTGTTTACAAAGTTCAAAGAAGAAGAACCATGATAAACATTCTGGATTTATTTCATCTATCCATTCATTTTCTTGATAATCTTACTCTTCTCACCATATGAAATATAACTTACTTCGCTCATTATTATTTATTTATTTATTTTTAATGTTACTACTTATGTAGTATATTGTAAATAAATTGAGAACAGGAAGTGAACAAGGGCTTTAGCAACTATTACGTAAAGGAAAAGGGGTAGGATTAAATAAGCTCTGGTTCTTCCTACTCCTTTTCGAACATGTTGAATAGAGGAACTGGAAATTATGATGTATCATGTTGTATGCATGCACGTTCCAAATAAACTCAAACTCAAATCAATTCAACTCAACTCAACTCAACTCAACTCAACTCAATATTTTTGCAGCAACGAGGCAACAAAGAACACAACACCTCTATTATTGCAAAAACAGTGACAGGTAAGTCTGTCCTAACTCTTAAGGACACGCTAATACTATATTTAGTAATAATAAAATAATACATTCAGATGTATGTTCATTCATTCTATTTTCTCACAGGCCCATTCAGATTAATCCTGCACTATTTGTGGTACAGGTAAGGTCATTTATATTCCTATAATACAGCTGTATAGTCATGTAGCTAAATATTATCATGTACTTAAATAAGTTCACCAAAAGTTATCTGTGCATATAATAAAATGGTACCATGTTAATATTATATCATTACAATTGTTGATTGTAAAAAGTGCCACAGGTGTATTTGTTGTATTCACTGTCAAACGGCGTTTATAATGATTAAACATTATTTGTAATCCTCTTTAGAGACTGCACAGGATTAAAAAAACAATATTTGAATGAAATATGACTTAAAAAGCAATTTATTGTAAATAATTTCTGTTTATTTTAAATATAATATAAATATAAGAATAGTATTCTTCCATCTGCTCCTTTCTGATCATGGAAATGTAGAAGGAACAAAAAAAACCCCAATGAAAGTGTCAACTGTACATGGCTTGTATATATGCATTTTCATGAAAGGAATAAAAAAAAATGATGATGATGATAATAAGTATAAATGCCAATGTTGTCAGCATTGTAGGGGCTCTTTACCATCATGAAGAATATGTGTAGATATCTCAGTGTATAATTTATACTGTATATATAATATGTAAATATTACATATATGTTATATTTTATATTGCTACTATGGTACATTTTTAGTCTACTTTATACCTGCATTATCATTTCCATATTTACCCTTTCCATCCTTTGTAACTGAGCTACACTGACCTGCTCTATATGAAAATGCACTAAGATACAGTGCATCCAGAAAGTATTTACAGCACTTCACTTTTTCCTCATTTTGTTATGTTACAGTTTTATTCCAAAATGGAATGAATTAATTTTTCACCTCCAAAAAGAGATTTTAGCAAATGTATTTAAAAAAAATACATAATATGAAATCACATGAAGAGAAGTACTCATAGCCTTTTTTACCATGAAGTTCAAAACTGAGCTCAGCGGCATTCTGTTTCTACTGATCATCCTTAAGCTGTTCCTACTGCTTAATTGGAGTCCACCTGTGTAAATTCAGTTGATTGGACATGATTTGGAAAGGCACACATCTGTCATATTTAAGGTTCACACCTGACAGTGCATGGCAGAGCACAAAGCAAGTATGAAGTGGAATGAATTGTCTGTAGACCTTTGAGACAGGATTTTCTTGAGGCACAAATCTGGGGAAAGGTACATAAAAATATCTGCTGCCTTGAAGGTCCCAATGAGCACAGTGGCCTCTATCATTTGTAAATGGAAGAAGTTTGGAACCACCAGGACTCTTTCTAGAGCTGGCCGTCCATCTAAACTGAGCGATCAGGGGAGAAGAGCCCTCGTCAGGGAGGTAGGGGAAATACATTTTTTTTAGATGCATCGCAATTCGGACATGGACAATTATAGAATCGACTAGTAAACGTCAATAATCGATAATCGATGTATTTATTGTAAATATAGTAATGCAGACAGTTCTAAAATTTGGTTGACTGCAGTGAGCCACCTGACCGAGAGATCCGACCAGCTCCTTTTTTATGGCACTTATGTTCCAGTTTTGCACACATTTTCATTAACTGTTTCTTATTCCAAATGAATAGTTTTTTTTAAAGTTACAAGTGATAAATGCTTATTTAGTGAAACAAAAAGAAATGTAAATCTGCATCAGTATACATAAATTAAAGATGCATCAATAATAGATTTTTAATCGAATCGTAGCTCCTGAATCGTAATCGAATCGTGAGGTGGCCAAAGATTCCCACCTCTAATAGTCAGGGAGGTGACCAAGAACCCGATGGTCACTTTGTCAGAGCTAAAGCATTCGTCTGTACAGCGAGGAAAAACTTCTAAAGGGACAACCATCTCTGCAGCAATCCACCAATCAAGCCTGTATGGTAGAGTGGCCAGACAGAAGCCATTCCTTAGTAAAAAGCACATGGCACCCTGCCTGGAGTTTGTCAAAATGCACCCGGAAGACTGTCAGACCATGAGAAACAAAATTCTCTGGTCTGATGAGACAAAGATGGAAGTCTCTGGTGTGGATGCCAGGCATCATGTTTGGAGAAAATCAGGCACCGCACATCACCAAGCCAATACCATCCCTACAGTGAAGCATGGTGGTGGCAGCATCATGCTGTGGGGATGTTTTCAGTGGCAGGAACTGGGAAACGAGTCAGGATAGAGGGAAAGATAAATGCAGCAATGTACAGAGACATCCTGGATGAAAACTTGCTCCAGAGCGCTCTTGAACGCTGATTGGGGCGATGGATCATCTTTCAGCAGGACAATGCATAAAGCACACAGCCAAGAAATCAAAGTAATGGCTTCAGGACATTTCTGTAAATGTCCTTGAGAGGCATAGCCAGAGCCCAGACTTCAATCCGATTGAACATCTCTGGAGAGATCTGAAAATGGCTGCATACTGACGCTTCTCATCCAACCTGATGGAGCTTTAGAGGTGCTGCAGAAAGGAATGGATGAAACTGCCTAAAGATAGGTGTGGCAAGCTTGTCCGGTACAAAACTTTACCTTACTAGCCTATATAATCAACCATTTATAAATAAGCTTGTTTCATCGTATTAAAAAAAATTGAGGCTGTGTTTGCTTCCAAAGGTGCATCAGCAAAGCGTTGAGCAAAGGCTGTCAATTCTTTTGCACATGTGATTTTTGTTAGTTTTATAGTCTTTTTTTTTATAGAATTTATATTATTAATGAATTTGCGAAAAATTCCAAAAAATGTTTTCACTTTGTCATTATGGGTTATTTAGTGTTGAATTTTCAGGACAAAAATGCTTTTTATCAAACTTGGAATAAGGCTGTAACATGACAAAATGGGGAAAAAGTGAAGCACTGTGTATACTTTCCGGATGCACTGTAAACAATGATGCCAGATTATTCAGCACTACATAAATGAAACTTCATTGAATTGTGCAGATATACAGTATGCTGCACATTTTATTTTTTATTTTTTAAAGTAATTTAATGTTACTTTAAGTGCTGTGGTAGGAAATGTCATAACTGTTTCACAGTCTATATAGGCCCACACTAGTAAATATATAAAGCCCACAATACGATGAAACTATATAAACCTCCACAGTATTTCGTTAAAATATGAAATGTTACAATCAAAATATTTTTTCCCCTATCAAATGTGCCAAAGCTTTGGAGATGACGATTTTTATGATACAGGTGCAGTTGAGTCTAGGGAAATGCTTATTTGTTCACCATTTGCACTTAAAGTCACCTTTATTAAACCTACAATATGATGAAAACCTAATTTGCTCTAAATTGGGGATTATATTTTATAAAAATACACACAATTACAATATGTTACAGCAGATTGCATTAAAGTTTTTTTACATACATTATTTTAATAAATAGGTCAGTCGTGATCGAAGGTGGGCAGGTCTCAGGCATTCCACTCCATGGCTGAAAATGAATCCGCTCTTTCATTAGCCCTTTTTAATTGTCTTTGGTGGCCTCTGGTGGCTTGACGTGGAATTGTTAAGCTTAAAGTTAAAGTACCACTGATATTCACACACGAGGTGTGGTGAAATTACCCTCTGCATTTGACCCACACCCTGGGATGTGAGGGGAGCAGTGAGCAGCAGCAGTGGCCGTGCTCAGGAATAATTTTGGAGATTTAAGCCCCAATTCCAACCCTTGATGCTGAGTGCCAAGCCGGGAGGTAATGGGTCCCAGTTTTATAGTGTTTGGTATGACTCGGCAGGTTTAGTGCCGATAAAGAGACGGTTAGAGCTCGTACTAATGTACTATCAGCCATCTATTTTCTACTGCTTGTCCCTCTCAGGGTCGTGCGGAGGGCTTGGGGGGCTCGGGCGGGTTGCTTGAGCGAATCCCAGTTTCACCCGTATACAAGTTAATTAAAAATATAAAATCAAATAAAAATATTACAATATTGTTTTATTTGATAAAATTATGATACTTAAGAAATAAAAGTGAGGTTTATGAATCAAAATGACTTGTTATGGAAATAGACAAGGCAAGTTTATTTATAGAGCACCATTCATACACAAGGCAATTCAAAGTGCTTTCCAGAAAATTAAAAGAAGGCAAAAATAAAAATATAAAATATTTCAAATTAAAATCAGAAAAATCAATCATAATTAATGAAAATGAAAATAAATCAAACACTGTAGTAACTTATCATCTGAATAACGCTCACAATAATTTGTGCTGTACAAATACATAACTGTAATTGCAGTGTTGTTAATACAAATACATAACTATAATTGCAGTGTTGTTAATATTGAGATTTTGGGTTGCTGATTTGGAAGCTGTCCATTTTTGACTGTTTTGATGCTGCCAATTGTAGCCCCACCAGCTCGTCTTTGCCCCACGGTCTTCTCCGGCTGGCGAATAAGCAGATCAACTGGCAGCTGGTGCTTGCAAGGTACGCATGCATGCACACGCACAGGCACACACATATTTATCTGATCTTTTAATTATACTTATTAAAGCCACACAAAGCCGAGTAAAATGGTTGTTTTTATTTGTTAATCGATTCAAACGCATTAATTGAGGCTTCTACCATCCATTAGTTGGAGTTTACAAGCTTGATGGCGTTTATCCTGAGTATGTGTTGTCACTTTTTGTATTCCCATTGCTGTGTTTAACAGTTGAAGCAGTTTTAAAATGGCGCTTGTGCGCATACAGTGCAATTTGAGATACATTTGTTTCATTTTCAGTCATTAACATCTCTTTATTTATTTTTCTATCACAGTAACGGCAAACTCTTGGCTGTGGTTCAGGACCAGTGTGTGGAGATTAGGTAATTACATAACTACAATGTCAATAACAATGTAATCAGTCTGAGTGTATTTTTTTAATTATGTTTTCCTTTTCAGGTCTGTAAGAGATGACTTTGGCTCAGTCATTGGGAAGTGTCAAGGTAAGCAGCACTCAGGGGCGGATGCAGACTATTTTGAGGTGGGGGGCACAAGGTAGTACAACCCAAAAATTAGGGGGGGCATCTAAAAATTACTTATTCAATATGTAGACCAATAGGTGCTAATAATTAGTGCTCATGAATTATATAGAAAACAATGATGTATTTATCATGTATACAAAATGCAGGCATGTGAAATGTCTGTGAAAACGTGGAAATCCGCGTTTTTAAACATGAATTTTTGTGTCAAAATATCACTTCCCGGTTTTTTTATTTAAATATTGTAGTGTGTAAGGACGGGAGTCGAAGAAGTACCTAATTCTTTTAATAACATTCAGACTTTGTTTTCTTGTTAGCAATCGAGTACCGGTAGTATCTATACATCTGTGTCTTCTCAGCGCAACAACACACCACACGGGAAATGTGTCCCATGAAAACCTGTCCGACAGGAACTCTCTAACAATAACAGAAGTTGACGTCTTTTTACTTTGCTGCTAATCATATTTGGATGATTACAATCCGAACACTGTTAATTCCAAACCAGTTGTAGTTCTACAGTATTTATTAATAGCCAATGAGAAGGTATATTTTTGACTTGACTGACGTAAACAGTTGTCACAACACCGGAAGAATATTACCAGAGGGGGCGTGGCTTCAGGATAGAGTTGCCAAATGGGAAACGATTTCTGAGTTTGTTGCATGCATGTTAAATAATTTTACATCACATTTTCAATGATAATAATGTTAGTAAATGAGCTACAAAAAAACAAAACAATTCTCTGGTACATTACATGGGACATGTGTCAAAAAGACAGCCAAAGGAGGTTGGTGAATGACAATAAATCTAAAATTTAAAAAATAGTATAGAAATGCACCCAATTGCAGGAAATGTAGACTTGATTTACAAAAAAGTTATTTTGGGGTGTGGCAGCATTTCATGACGATAGAAATGTTCCTCCTTTTTTTGTCAATTTTCTTCTTTTTCATCAAAGGGTGCTCACATGCCTGAAAATACCAAATTAGTTTTTGTAGCCAACAGCTGTTCACATGAAAAAGTTAAACATTTAAAAAATGCATAAAACTCTCATGCACTGTTTGTTTATAACTAATTCAACTAATAAAACAAATGAATGAAACTGCTTCTCCTATTTCTGGGTTTAAATCGCATGACTGAGAGGCACTTTCAGGTTTCAAGTGATGGTCTAGACTCCCATTAGGCTACTGTTTATTTACTTTAGTGCAAATTTGGGTGTATTATGTAAGATTTGGAGGCAAATATATAAGCGATCATGAAAAAATACATTTTAAATAGAATGGAGTGGATTTATAAACTCTTAAGAAAAAATATTTTTAAAAGATTTAAACCATTCATCATCATCAAGACTTTACTGCTCGCACTGATTTAGAGAAGAAAAGATTGGAGACAAATCATGTATTTTCATCTGGAGGGGTCCACAAATAAGCATTAATCTGTGAAAAACAAAATTCAAATTATTCCTGCTTTGGTACGTAACATATTTAGACTTAGACAAACTTTAATGATCCACAAGGGAAATTGTTCCACACAGTAGCTCAGTTACAATGATGGAAAGTGTAATGATGGAAAGGACAATGCAGGTATAAATAGACTAAATATAGCGATATAAAATATAACATATATACGTAATATTTACCTAATATATGTACAGTATATTGTATATACTGATATATTATATTATATTATGTCTATATCATATATACAATATATAACAATTACCATGTACAATATTACAGTATGTGTGACAGCTGCAGCATAAAATAGAGAGTAAATCCAGCAGAAAATAGAAAATAGACATTAAAAACAAAGAGAAGTAGCTAACATAGAAGGTGTCAGGTAATAGACAGATATCATCTATTGTTGTATGGCGAGTGATTATACAGCTGGATGGAGTGGTATTTGATTGACGTGTGCCGTGCTGCTGCGATCGTGACGCTAATGAGAAAAAGGATACGTTTGTTTGCAGTTGATTTCCTGCTACAAATATTAGTCTCATCTACAATTCATGTCTGCAGTTATTTTTATGCTGTGAATTTCATATTTTGTCCCATTATTTAACTATAAATGTCTCTGTTGTTCAGCAATGTTTGCTAGCGATATCAAGGTTCAGTATATGCTGTTGAGCCTACGAGAGATTTATTCTTCTAGTTTATTAATACTATTAAGGATATTTTCTTGATGCTAACAAATATCACCAAAGACGCCATAATGTGGTCATCTGTGTTGAATAAAGCACTTGACTTTCCTGCACAACAACATAAGCTTTTAGTTTCTGTCTTGACAGTGGACAACAAACATATGGTGGAGTGAACCAAAAATCACAATATTTATTACTATGACTTAACATGACGTTAGTTTATTTGTTCATAGTTATATTTAGGCATAACAACCACAAAAGAACACAAACTAATGCGATCTCTTGTCGTTTTCTCACATTTAGTTCTGCTATCAAACATTACTAATATAGTACAGAATAAACTTCATTGCATCACAGAAAGTTTCTCAAACAAATCAAATGTTCAAACAAACATTTTACAGGCTTGGAACTGACAGTTTGGTCATGTTTGTGTTTTCCTGTGTTCGGTGTTTTAGTTCCGGTCCAGCGCTCTTATTTCTAGTTTCTACTTTCTGTTTTGTGTGCTTTCATGCAGTGACTTTATTCCTGTCTCTGAGCACTGTTTTCCTCACATGCTCGTGATTGGCGATCATTGGACACACCTGTCCCTGTTTGCTAATCAAGAGGGTTTATAGTCAAGTGTCACCTGCCTCTTGAGGCTGGATCAAATTTGTACTTAATAGTCTGCTTCCTATGCACCTCCCTGTTGCCATTAAATATACTTTTACTTGCACGCCCTTTACTATCTCTGCATCCTTGGGTTCACGCTGCAAGCAACGCTCACCAAACTGTGACAGTTTGCCAGCCTTTGTTGTAGCTGCATTTATCTTTTTTTAGCTGTACAGGCTGTGCTTTCCTCCCATTTCCATAGCTCGCTGCCGTACTGACCTCATTTGCATACTTCTTGTTGGTGGGTGTGCAAGTTTGATTGACAATGAATAAACAGCCTGCCCCTCACTGCCTTGTCCACACCGTGCCTTTCACTTGATAAGTGCCAGATTAGTTTTACAAAACACGCATTTCAAAACGAGAAGCCGACTGTTAGCAACATGGGGCGTCTCTATTTGCGGGACGTGTGAAAAGTAATTAAAATGCGTGACCGTGCTGCACAAAGCGGGATATCTGATCACCCTGTTCTTAACCTGAGGCTGGAACACTTCACAATTTACACAAACTCCGTTGGAGTGTCTTGTCTGCAGTCGACCACTGTCACATCCTATTTTAAAAACTTCAAATTAAAAAGTCCCTTTTTTTTGTTTCAAACTTAGTTTTCTCATATTCAAAACAAATACTGTGTTTTATTTTTGAATCTAGTTGGGGATAGAATAGAGGGTAACAACTGCTTGACTGACAGCGTCAAGAGCCGAACAATAAATCACAAGGGGGCGAGTGCCCTCGTGCCCGCATGGAAGTTCCACCACTGGCAGCACTAGCCATCCTCTCATGGGGCCTTATTAATAAAAGTGTGCGTGTAGTCCAACGTTAAACATTGTGTAATCAAAAACCTCAGAATGTGTGTACGATTGTACGCAAACAAATTCAGATCTATCAAAGCATGATGCACACATTTCTACGCATTCTTCTCATTATAAATCACACCTGTAGAATATTGTGCGCAGAAGAGTTTAACCCTGATGTCCTCCCACTACTCCTCCCAAAATCATCCATAAATGGTCATTCTAATTAGCTCATGAATATGGTGATGAAAGGATTGCATGTTGGACTCTCAGGTTATGTCTACACTAAGCTGGATAAAACGAATAATTATTTAGCCTAAGCCCAATTTCAGCCACACTAAACCAGCGTTTAAGGTCTCCCTCCTCGGACAATTTTCTAAACGGGTAAGTGCACCGTCTATTTCTTGAATCTCCGGCTCTCAGCTTTGTATGGACTCATTGATCGTTTACAAACGGACTTCGGAGAAGAAGTGACGTCAGAAAGATGGAGGCGAGTCATCCAGGCATGCCCATGTGGAAATTGCACATGAATACTGTGGAGAATGCTTATATGTTTAAGAGTTCTTTATTTATTCATAGTCATGTTTAAATCAGCTAGTGTTTTTCCATGTGTACTCTTTCTATTTTTTCACTTTATGTCCGCAAGTAAACTGTGTGTGTTACCTTGAAGACTTGGAATGTAGGAGTTGGAGTTACTCCCTTATATCTTATCTGTAGTAAAACAATGAGTCTGTATTCCTTTGTGGAGAGGGTGGGGGTTGTTTGCGTATTCAAGAAGTGTCTCTTTCCGTTTGAATGTTAGACCAATTCGAGAAGCCGATATGAATGTATTGGTGTAGGCCGGTCTCCTGAAGCTTTAGTAAAACTTGATAATATTCCTATTCTGTCTTGATGGTCCTTCTTACTCTGCATATTTGTCATCTGAAAGAACTTGGGATTGACCAGTGACTTTAATTCCCTGAGAGGGAATACTGGTCAGACGCAACAATACCTTAAGAGAAGCAAACGCGCAATTGCAGCTATTTCTGATACAACACATCTCAGATGGCAACATAGACGGTTGAGCAACGGTTTTGGATAAGACCCTGAAGAACGGCAGCCTGGTAAGATATGTTTGTCAACGAGTGTGTTGTGCCAGCTGAACGGCAAGATAACTTTTGAATGTCCAGGTCAGCTGTGATTCTACTTAGTGAAAAACTTTGTCCATTTGTCAAAGGGGAGACAACAGACTACAAAAAACAGCGAATACATTTGGACTGGCAAAGCAGACTATTATTAGTTATTGTCCGCGATGTATGTCGAGCGATTATTTAACGTCTAGTTTTGTACTCCGTAACTATTGTGAAGCCATGAAGTGGTTGCGGCCGTCAAGTACGACCGACCGCCAATTTCAGCCTACAAACACAGTGTCCTGAACAGATATCTATGATTGTTGTAAAATGTTCTTTATCACAGTGTTTACTTTCGCATGTCCATTAAAGATATGATTCATGTATGATGGCTCAGGTGTGATTCACTACAATAGGGCCAGTCTAACAGCTGCTGATGGTGAGGCAAGCAAGGTTTACTGTTAAAAGAAATGTGGCAATAGGCTACATTGAATCACAGTGTAAGGCAGGGGTGTCAAACTCAAATACAGAGTGGGCCAAAATTTAAAACTGAACAAAGCCGCGGGCCAAGGTTGAACAAATTAACCTTTTAACAGGGACCCAAACAAGTTTTGCATTGAATATTGAACAAGCAAGGCTTATATAACTTTATAGTGACACGCAAAATCGAGTTTCAAATAATAATAATAATAATTAAAAAATATCAATGGCATATCAAATACAATTAAAAAAAAATAATAATTGAATGCCTCTTTTCTATTTGCAGCCTTCTGAGGTGAATATCAACATTTTTCCACAGGCTAATAAATTTGAAAATAAAATAACGATGAATAAACCAAACATTCAGGACTTTAAACTGCTCATTTTGCAACACACTGATCTAATCTGATGTGCCCAAGCCAGATACCTGCCATCTTTTCTTGGATGCTAGTTCATTAATGTCGGGGTTCAGGCTTTGAGCTGAGGCAAGCTTCATTATCGAACGAAGGTGTTCATCAGTCATTATATCTCGTAGTCCACCCGGACCACAGTCTTGGGGGCGTGCCTTAAAGGCATTGCCTTTAACGTCCACTTTTCATCCATTCTAACAACGTGCCGGCCCAGACACAAGACATGTGCGGCTTCTGTACGCACACACACGTGAATGCAACACACAGTTGATCAACAGCGATGCAGGTTACACTGAGGGTGGCCGTATAAACAACTTTAACTCTGTTAGAAATATACGCCACACTGTTAATCCACACCAAACAAGAATGACAAACACACTTTGGGAGAACATCCGCACCGTAACACAACATAACTCATAACTCTTCCGGGACGCTACAAAATACACCCCCCGCTACAACCAAGCCCCCCCCCCCCCCCCCCCCCCCCCCCCCCCCAGACACACACACCCTGTAGCGTCCCGGAAGAGTTAGTGCTGCAAAGGATTTTCGGTATTTCTTCTGTTGTGTTTATGTTGTGTTACGGTGCGGATGTTCTCCTGAAATGTGTTAGTCATTCTTGTGTAGTGTGGATTCACAGTGTGGCGCTTATTTCTAACAATGATAAAGTTGTTTATACGGCCACCCTCAGAGTAACCTGTATCGCTGTTGATCAAGTATGCAGCATTCACTTGTGTGTGCATGCAAGAAGCCGCACATATTATGTGACTGGGCCAGCACTCGTTGGACTGGATGAAAATCAGACGTGACGATATTTGGGAGGGGCTCTGAAGTTTGGGAGTCTCCCGGGAGGGTTGGCAAGTATGATAATTAGCAGTGAATGCGGTGGTACCGCGGCACCGCCGCTGTATATAATCGGCGGGCCAGCTCTAGTGTTAATTTGATATCGTCGCAAGGGCCAAGTGAAATTACATGGTGGGCCAAATCTGGCCCGCGGGACAGAGTTTGATACCCATGGTGTAAGGATACACTTCCAGGTCAGAGGTGACTATGACGCACGCATTTTATTTGTGCATGTGTACTAGGTCGCGTTGCGCCGGCGGACGGAGGCGTGGGGGGGTCTTATACGACCATTGTGTGGGTGTGGACATGGATAAGGTTAGGTGGGATTTACCCGGGATAACCTTAGCCGGCTTAGTATAAAAGGGGCCTCAGTGAAAGAAGATGGAAATGGGGAGTCCAAAGAAGAAGGGGATATTTTCAGAATGGTGCTTATTACGTCGAGCACCGTAACAAGATTCCTTTTGAAGGGCTAAGTAACGTCAATTTGGAATTTGAATGTCAATATTTGATCAATAATAGTGTCCCCCTCCACCATGACTGAGAACTGTTGCTGAGCTGAAGAAAACACGTTCATGTTCTGGCCTTCTCTTTGCCGATTTTTGATCAAATAATGTTTTTACTATTTATATGTCTTTATTTTGTCAAGTAATGCAAAGCATAATTCCTGTAGCGCAAGGGTCGGCAACCTTTTGCATCAAAAGAGCCGTTTGGGCCCTTTTCCAACAAATCAAAACCCCACTTGGAGCCACAAAACTATTTGATCACTATATTGAAGTTAATGCTACATATACAGTTCCCTTGAATGTATTGTCACGTTACGTTCCTGTCTTGTTCTCCCCCACCTCGTATTTATAGTATTTTGTAACTGGTTTCTCCCTCACAATTAGATCCAACTTTGCTGGATTTTTGTTTTATGATCTGTTGTGTTGTCACCAGTGTTATGAAAATTACTTTAAAAAGTAATTATTGTTCATACAGGGATTGAATGTGCTTTGATGGCTGCATCTCTCTCCTTGTGATTATCACTTCTTTGATTCGTTGTTAATTATTCCCCCATAATAGTTAAAAGTGTGTGTTTGCGTTAATAACGCTATTATTATTTAACGGCATTATGCCTAACACTGGTTGTCACACATCTTTTTTTCCCCATGTTTCTCCTTGCTCTATTTTATCTACAACTTGTTTATGGAGCTGCGCTAAAGCAAACTCTGTTTTCCCCCTCCAAATCCTCTTGTGTAGCATAACGCACGCCTAAAAAAAGTCAAACATTGGGCAGCAGCGACGCGGCAAAGGTTGTAATTGGTTGGCTTTTAGTACTTGTCCCATGTTGATACAATTCAGCCATGAGGCATACTGCCCACCTTTGTAAAAGTATTGCAACACAACACCAGTTCCAATAAAACTCAATCCCTTTCTAATTGCCATTGTTTATTAGCAACAAAGGAAGCTAACAGCTAAATCATGACAAGTTAAGTGTCATGGTTTCTCACCAGAAAACACTGGCCCTAGAATTGAATTGCTGATGCAGAACTTTGAAACACTCATGACGGTGCCTTAAGGGACAGCGTAGTGACTATAGTACACACAAGAATAAACTAGCAGGAGCCACAACAGAGGGATAAAATGTGGCTCCAGAGCCTCAGGTTGCAAAGTCCTGCCCTGGCGTGACACAAGTAGATGCCATAAGCAATATTTAGAGCTCTTGTGGGCAAGAACAATATTTATTGTGTCAATAATATATTGAAATCATACAAGATTATTTTAATATATTATTGACACAATAAATGTTTTTTTTGTACAGTTGTTCATCTTATACAAATATTTGTGTGGTAATAACAATATGAGGTTGCATGGTGGCTGTGTATATGCTGCGTGAGATCCAAACCTTTTCCCTACGAGCACATTACAAACTCCCAAATTCTAAATGTATTGATGAAAGTAATAATTTCCCAAATTCAAAACATTGATTTTATCTGTCAAAATATTGTGCTTTAATCCATATTTTTTTTGCTCTTTAGCCTTTAAAACATACTTTTCACCGTGTGGCCACACAAAGTCAAAGACACACCCCTTAACCTATTCATACATTTTTATTATTTAATTAAAAAATATCACAATAAACAATACTTCAATGACCCACCACATTACAGGTTGATGTACAATATACAGTAACTACATTAATACGGCTCTATACAGTGGAACCTCAATTTACGAACTGAATTGGTTCCTTTTCACATGGTTTGTAAATCAAAGTTCGTATAGTGAAGCAAATGTATCCATAAGAAACAATGTAAATATGAATAACAAAAGTCCCCATTTTAGTTAAGGTGTGTACACTTTAAACACAATATAAAGTGCTATATGTATATCAAACAATCATAACAAGGTGAATTAACTGTTTCTTCATTAATAAGCCAAAACAATAGCAATGCCAAGCTGAATTGTGCTGAATGCGCTGCTCTGCATGCATGCTCACACACAGTAGTCTCTTTGGTGCCCTCAAAAATGATCAGAAATCACAACATTTTTAACTTTAACAACCATATTGCTACAATAATTAACATTTTAAAAAGTTAAATCCACTTACAGTACATTAACATCGGCAAAGGTCTCTCGTGACCTGCTCCTATGCTGACGAGAAGAGAAAAACGAGCAGACTAAGGGAGAGAAGAAAGAGGGCTGGGGTAAGGTGCCATGTGTTTGTGCGCGCGCGTGTGTGTATGTCTGTCTTGGAAGAGACACCGCTGAATGAGAGGTAGTTGTCTCTGATGTGAAATAAGTCTGCTTTGGCATATTTTTCCAGAAAAGTTTGTTCTCATCACAGTTAAAAGCCAGCTTCCTCAAGTTATTCAGTACAGACAAGCACCAACTGGCTGACAATGCAACAAAAAAATAAATGAATGAAGCGTTTGTACACAGAGGCATGGTTTGCACACAGAGGCATATTTGGCGTGATCTATAAGTTTGTGAACCGAAAAGTTTGCAAATAGAGGGGTTCATAAATTGAGATTGCACTGTATTCGGCTCTGTTCTTGCTGGACTAGTGAGTAATTTTCGATGCTCAAATCAAAATTGTAATGCTAATGTTAACTATTGGAAATTTGCGTGCTAGCAATAGATACCCACCAGCTTGTTAGTTCGCAGTTCCACTCTGACACGACCAGCCACGCAACAAACTCAAAAGTACTGCATTAACTACAAACCGCATATATAAGGTTTGAGTAAAATATGTATGTTGCTACTGTGGAAAAATCAGTCATACTGACTGACTAACCATATGCACTGAACCTCTTGGAAAATGTGGTCTTCCTTCAGGCAAAACACTACCACTTTGGTCCACTGGCACCGCCAAAATCGACCAAAACTGAAAGATTTTAGGTTGGGCTTTTTAAATGTTTACAGTGGTTCAAGTTCCTCTATACAACAGGAAGATTGTAGTTTCTTAGGAATTTAGTGCAAAAACGTCTGTCTCCCAAGTTTTTAACTATAAACTCGGTGGGCCGGAATGTTGTCATTCCCGGGCTGGAATTGGCCCCTGGGCTGCTCGTTCAATTGCACTGTTCTATATTCAGCTAATAAAAAAAATAAAAAAGTAAATGGGATTTTTTTCTCCTCTTCTATTAGCTGAGCTCTAGCTGGCCCCCATTGTGGGTTACATTGTGAGTAACAGCATTCCCCCCACTCCCCAAGCCCCCATTCTCTTTCCATTTCATCTTGCTTTCATTTGACTTGATATCAAGCAGCTTTGTCATAATGTGCTGCTCTGACGCTGCCTTTTTAACAGGATTTGTTGGTAATGGAAGTTGTACATGATCACACTTCCTCCTTCCTTACCTATATGTTTGTGTTTGTTACACCCCCTTACATAATTCATCATTGCTGAGATGTGATTTCAAACATATCTACCAGGCTTTAGATTAAAGACATGTCGCCAGTTGGCTTTCCGGGCTGAATTTCTCCCCATCTTCCGCCCACACTGTCACAAAAAAGAGAAAGGACTGCAACATCCTATTTTTTTTTTCTAGCCCTTCCGCCCCCACACCCCCTAAAAAGCCATCTATGTGGAAATGGAGTGCTCTCTGCCGCGTAACTACGTAGCATATACAATTCATAATGGGGAGGTGTTGGCAGGATGACAGTAAAATTAGAAGATTGCAAAAGGAAAGAAAACATTTTCCGGCACTGGCCATAACGTTAGATACACCTGCTTTGAGATCTAATGCAAAAAATGCTGTTTTTACAAAGATAATGATGCTCATATTGAAGGTGTATTACATTTAGGCCAAGCAAGGATGGAGGGGGGGTTACTTAATTATTTCTCCCAGTGGGTACCGGATTTATTATGTGTCACCCTAAGCATCCTTCTGTCTCCTCCCCTTTTGTTTCTTTCAAATTCCTCCGTCATCCGTCTGCTTTTTAATTCTTGCGCCGCATTACCCAACAGGGGTCGCAGCAGCAGCATCTGCTCAGCCAACTCATTCCACTCAATAAATGCCCACAGCGCCATTATGTGATACGCGATATCAACAACAACTTCATTTTCATAACTTTATTGCTTAGCAGGCAGAGAACCCGCGGCGGCGTATTATGTTTTACATTGTTAGACAAATCCGAGCTGAAGGGTTGCATATAAAGACTTAAACACACAAATACTCGGGAGCCGACGCACATTAAAGGGTGACAATTTGGTAAAACGTGTGCCCCTGCTGTGTTCCTTGTGCTGTTATTTTTTTGGCAAAAACGCCTCATGATTGCGCTGCTGTTCGACCCCATATGTCATATTGACTTGAAATTCCTCTCACAGTTCATTACATGCTGCAAAAAACATTTTGTAACTTTTACTATAAAATTTGGTACACACCTTTAGGAGACTGCCAAGCACAACTGATACAAATTAGGTCAAGATTTGTTGAGAAACATGGCTGTAGGGATGTAACGATATAAACATTTCATATCACTGTTATTGTGACCAAAATTGTCATTATTATCACAGTATTGTTGAAGGTGCACAAAAGTACTTACAAACACACTGTTCACCTTTTTTTCTACATTTAAAACACTTCCTTGTGGTCTACATAACTTGGAAGTTATGTAGACCACAAGGAAGTGGTCTACATAACCACTTTCTTGTGGTTCTTTCGTAAAAATTTTGCACAGTTTGTTTTACAGACCATCTTTAAACTGCTTTCTGACTGTCTCTTCAGGATATTCCGTTTTGTGGGCGCTCTTATTTACGTGCCTCCACTAAATGGTTTTCTCCCCGTCAGCCATGTTGTAGTTTTTAGCGCTTCCATCTACTGACATATATAAATTCGAACTATACGCTACTTGGAATTAGAAATGGCAACGGCGAAGGATGCATGTGCACGTACGAGCCAGTCTGCCCCACAACAAGAAGATAGAGAAAAAGAAGGAACTTGTTGACTACATCGGACTACAATGGCGAACTCTCGCAAAGCTTTTTGGGTAAAATTCTACAATATATGTAGCTATCCGCTGACATCGCATATTGGAAAAAGGTGACAAGTTGAGCAAATTCCGAATGGCTCATTTGGCGAAAGTAAGAAGGAAGGCAAGAATGTTTTTGTTAGGACCTGATCAAGGTGATCCCAGGATGCAGAGACGGGAGGCAAGGTTGAATTATAAAAAGGGGAATATTTAATAAATCCAACAAGTATAACAAAAGGCGATGGGGCAGAAGTGCACACCATGAATAAACAAACAAAAACAGGTTCCACAGTGGTCGGCAGGGAAAAAGGCCAGGGCGCACTGAACACAGCAAAAAGTCCAACACAAAATCCTCTTTACCTCAGGGGGGCTAGGAAGCAAACACAAAGAGGTGAGGGATTACAGGAATAAGGAGAGGCAACATACCGTGACTGATGAAGTGAAGCAGGCACATGCACGTGGGAGGTGCAGGAGACAATAACCGGCGAGGCCAAGCTGACCGTGACGTGCCTAAATACCGGAGTGCTAATTGCGAGCAGGTGTGCCTCAAGGTCCGCCCCTCGCCGAGGACAAATCACTAAAAGCACAGGTGCAGACAAGAGGAGAAGGCAGAAAAACACTAAAAACACAACAGTTTTATACAAACCCCATTCCCATATGAGTTGGGAAATTGTGTTAGATGTAAATATAAACGGAATACAATGATTTGCAAATCCTTTTCAACCCATATTCAATTGAATGCACTACAAAGACAAGATATTTGATGTTCAAACTCATAAACTTTTTTTTTTGCAAATAATAATTAACTTAGAATTTCATGGCTGCAACACGTGCCAAAGTAGTTGGGAAATGGCATGTTCACCACTGTGTTACATCACCTTTTCTTTTAACAACACTCAATAAACGATTGGGAACTGAGGAAACTAATTGTTAAAGCTTTGAAAGTGGAATTCTTTCCCATTCTTGTTTTATGTAGAGCTTCAGTCGTTCAACAGTCCGGGGTCTCCGCTGTCGTATTTTACGCTTCATAATGCGCCACACATTTTCGATGAGGGACAGGTCTGGACTGCAGGCGGGCCAGGAAAGTACCCGTACTCTTTTTTTTTTTTTACAAAGCCACGCTGTTGTAACACGTGCTGAATGTGGCTTGGCATTGTCTTGCTGAAATAAGCAGGGGCGTCCATGAAAAAGACGGCGCTTAGATGTCAGCATATGTTGTTCCAAAACCTGTATGTACCTTTCAGCATTAATGGTGCCTTCACAGATGTGTAAGTTACCCATGCCTTGGGCACTAATGCACCCCCATACCATCACAGATGCTGGCTTTTGAACTTTGCGTCGATAACAGTCTGGATAGTTTGCTTCCCCTTTGGTCCGGATGACACGATGTCGAATATTTCCAAAAACAATTTGAAATGTGGACTCGTCAGACCGCAGAACACCTTTCCACTTTGCATGAGTCCATCTTAGATGATCTCGGGCCCAGAGAAGCCGGCGACGTTTCTGGATGTTGTTGATAAATGGCTTTCGCTTTGCATAGTAGAGCTTTAACTTGCACTTACAGATGTAGCGACGAACGGTATTTAGTGACAGTGGTTTTCTGAAGTGTTCCTGAGCCCATGTGGTGACATCCTTTAGAGATTGATGTCGGTTATTGATACAGTGCCGTCTGAGGGATCGAAGGTCACGGTCATTCAATGTTGGTTTCCGGCCATGCCGCTTACGTGGAGTGATTTCTCCAGATTCTCTGAACCTTTTGATGATATTATGGACCGTAGATGTTGAAATCCTTAAATTTCTTGCAATTGCACTTTGAGAAACGTTGTTCTTAAACTGTTTGAATATTTACTCACGCAGTTGTGGACAAAGGGGTGTACCTCGCCCCATCCTTTCTTGTAAAAGACTGAGCATTTTTTGGGAAGCTGTTTTTATACCCAATCATGGCAACGGCAAGCGGAAAGGAGGGGGGCTTGCTTTGTTTATTAACAAGAAATATTATCATCCCAGTCATATAACAATAAAAGAGTGCCACAGTGACCCGAATATAGAGATGTTAGCTGTAGGACTCAGACCATATTATTTGCCCAGGGAGATTCCGCATGTTATCGTGATGGCAGTATACATCCCCCCCTCTGCTAAAGCTGCAGCTGCCAGTGACGTCATCCACAGCTCGATAGCCAGATTACAAACCAAGCACCCGAAAGCTCTCATCCTCATCTCGGGACATTTTAACCATGTTACTATGGACAAATCACTACCCAACTTCACTCAGTATGTCAGCTGCCACACCAGAGGAAATAAGATCTTGGACCTGCTGTACGCAAACATCAAGGATGCGTATAGCTCCATACCACTACCAGAGCTGGGCCGGTCAGACCACAACCTTGTTTACCTCAACCCCTGTTATGTGCCTCTGGTCAAAAGACAGCCTGTGACCAAAATAACAGTGAGAGAAGGTGGTCAGAAGGGGTCCAAGAGACACTACAGGGCTGTTTTGAGGTAACTGACTGGCAGGTGCTCATGGAGTCTCATGGAGAGGACATTGACGGGCTCACAGAGTGCATCACATACTATATCAACTTCTGTGTTGACTCAAATGTCCCATCAAGGACGGTCACCTGCTACCCAAACAACAAGCCGTGGGTGACCAAGGACATCAAAGCCCTACTGAATGAGAAGAAGAGAACATTCAATACTGGTAACAGGGAGGAGGTGAAAAGAGTTCAGGGGCTGCTGAAGACCAAAATCGGGGAGGCCAAGGAGAACTACAGGAGGAAGCTGGAAGGGAAGCTGAAAGACAACAACATGAAGGCGGTTTGGAGAAGTATGCAGACCATCACCGGCCTCAAACCGTCATGGGGTAGGGGGTGGACGGAGACAAAGAGAGGGCCAATGAACTAAACCAGTTCTTTAACAGGTTTGACACAGTGGCTCCGACAAGCTCTTTCCCCCCAAGACATGCCAGCCGGCCCCCTGACAACTTCAGTGAACCAATCCACCCCCCCCCCCCCCCCCCCTCCTCACAGCCCCCCAACTCCAATGACTACCTCCCCCCACTTAACACCTCACCCTCAGTTTGATGTACCCCCCCTCTCCCAATCACCTGAGACCCCCCCAGTGTGTCTGTCTGCAGAACAGGTGAATGCACAGCTTAATAAGTGACACACAGGCAAGGCCGCGGGTCCTGACGGTGTGAGCCCCAGGGTGCTCAAAGCCTGCGCCCCACAGCTTTGTGGTTTGCTACAGCACATCTTCAACATGAGCCTTAGGCTGCAGAAAGTCCCCACACTGTGGAAAACCTCATGCGTGGTCCCCATCCCCAAGTGCACGCGACCCAGTATGTCGAAGTACTACAGGCCGGTGGCTTTAACCTCCCATATCATGAAGACCATGGAGAGGTTGGTCCTGGAACAACTCCGCCCTACAGTCAAGCCCCACCTGAACCCACTCCAATTCCCCTACCAGCCCCGACTGGGAGTGGAGGACGCAGTCATCTACCTGCTGAACCGAGCCCACACCCACCTAGACAAGCCTGCGAGCAGTGTGAGGGTCATGGTTTTTGACTTCTCCAGTGCTTTCAATACCATACGGCCTGGACTACTGGGTGTGAAGTTGGAGACGATGCAGGTGGAGGCCCCCTTAGTGTCCTGGGCTGTTGATTACCTGACTGACAGACCACAGTATGTGCGACTGCAGGACTGTGTGTCTGACAGGCTGGTCAGCAACACCGGGGCCCCGCAGGGCACAGTCCTCTCCCCCTTCCTCTTCACCATCTACAACACCGATTTCCACTATCAGTCAGAGTCCTGCCACCTTCAGAAGTTTTCTGATGTCTCTGCGATAGTGGGGTGTATTGAGGATGATGACGATGAGGAATACAGGGCACTGGTGGAGGACTTTGTCACATGGTGTGGAAAGAACCACCTCCAGCTTAATGTGACGAAGGCCAAGGAGCTGGTTGTGGACCTGGGAAGGAGGAGGAGTACTCCGGCGACCCCTGTTTCCATCAGGGGGGTCGATGTGGACATGGTTGAGGATTATAAATACCTCGGTGTACACATGGACAACAAGCTGAATGGGTTAAAACACGCGGAGGCACTCTACAAGAAGGGACAGAGCCGCCTCTACTTCCTCAGGAGGCTAGGATCCTTCAACGTCTGTACAAAGATGTTGAAGATGTTCTACGAGTCGGTGGTGGCGGGCGCCTTCTTGTACGCCGTGGCCTGCTGGGGCAGCGGGCTGAGAGCAAGGGACGCACACAGACTGGACAAGTTGGTAGAGAAGGCCAATAACGTGGTGGGAGTGGAGCTAGACTCTCTGGCGGTGGTGTCAGAGAGGAGAAGTCTAGCAAAGCTCCTAGCCATTATGGACAACACCTCCCACCCACTACACTCGGACTTTGCGAAGAGAATGAGCACGTTCAGTGGAAGGCTCAGACTCCCAAAATGCAACACGGAACGACACAGGAGGTCCTTCATACCGACAGCCATCAGACTGTATAATGCATATGTTCCTTGACTGCACTTAAATGTAGAGTATATGTAGAATATATTTATATTATTTATATATTATATATATATAATATATTATATATATTATATTATTTATTATTATTACTGTCTATTGTGAGCGAACTGTGGTGCTGAATTCCCCCAGAAATCAATAAAGTACTTTCTATTCCATTCTATTCTATTCTATTCTATTCTACATGTTTAGATAAGGGTATGATGTTAAAGTGTCTCGTATTCATGTTAGCATTTAATTTATCTAGCGATTAGCGGTGCAAGCTGCCAGCTAGAGATTAGTGGTCTGAGCTAGCGTCAGGGCATAAGCTTTCTTCTCCAGTAAATGAGCAGTATCATCAGTCTATAAGTTTATCAAATTGCGGTTATCAACTACGGTTTTACAATAATTGTAACTTGAAACGGTAATACTAACCATCTGGAGTTTTACTGCATCCATCCATTTTCTACCGCTTGTCCCTTTTGGGGTCGCGGGGGGTGCTGGAGCCTATCTCAGCTGCATTCGGACGGAAGGCGGGGTGCACCATGGACAAGTCTCCACCTCATCACAGGGCCAACACAGATAGACAACATTCACACTCACATTCACACACTAGGACCAATTTAGTGTTGCCAATCAACCTATCCCCAGGTGCATGTTTTTGGCATTGGGAGGAAGCCGGAGTACCCGGAGGGAACCCACGCAGTCACGGGGAGAACGTGCAAACTCCACACAGAAAGATTCGAGCCCGGGATTGAACTCAGGACTACTCAGGACCTTCGTATTGTGAGGCACATGCACTAACCCCTGTTCCACCGTACTGCAGTTAATCATTAATACCGGTGCTTGTTACATCCCGCTATTCATCATTTGTTTAACGCTTATTTTAAGAATATGTTACTGTACAATAGCTACTCAAAGTCAGCCATCGAAGAAACGACAAATCTCTGAGAAATGCTCCTTGGTCAGGTTATGCTTTCTCAATTCTCCATGGGCACACTTACTGCACTGCTGAGACAGCACATTTGTAAACAGTAGACTATTACTTCAGTAAAAGATGGATTTATTATCTCTTTTGAGTGTAGACTTGTGTATGCCTATCTTTGAGAGACAGTTATTGAGATGAATTGCTCTCTGGCAGTTGACTCAGGGAAGATTCTTGGACATATTGTGTTAATGTGTGACATTAGCTCTGTCCTCTTTCTCCTATCTGTATTTGTCATTACGGCAAGGAGGGCTAGTTACACATACTTTTGCTCATTTAGCTAAATATCAATAACAATATAGCTTTCCTTAGTGATAGTTCATCACTCTTGGCCTTTAAATTCTCCCCATGAAACTTACTTAAATGAATCCTTATAGATTGGTTTCATTTGGCAACATGGAATTTGGTTAATGTTTTGATCATTAATAGACAAACCTGTAGCTTAATGTGGCTGTTACATCATTATAACGGTATAAATATTGTGCTCTGTGATAATGTTGCTGATCAAATTAAACTTATTTGAGTTTATAAAAAAAAAAAAACGATTCAAGTCGGTCAAAAATGTTTAAATAAGGATTAATTTTTTTAATTTCAGGCAAAGTGATACAATTTATATCTTTTATGTTACTGACTAAAAACAACGAATGTTAATAAAAAATGTTTTTGTAGTTTTTTTCTTTTTGTTTTCTTTAATGTTTAATAATTATAATAATAATACATTTAAATTATAAACACCTTTCAAAAAACCAAAGGACACTTTATAGTATACAGATAAAATAATTAAAAGAAAATGACAAAAACAACAAAAGATAAAATCAACATGTACAGATAAAATAAATAAAATATGATAAAACAACAAAGGATAAAATCAACATGTAATACATTAGGTATATTGTCACATAGTTGCATCAGCAAATGTAAAACAAATGTACTATACATCTGATTGCTTTCAAATTAGTATACTGTGGAACCTCAATTTATGAACGTAATCTTTTTTGCGTGCAGCGATAGTGAGAGGCAGGGAAGGAAGGCAGTATTGACAACGCTGTGGATACTTACAGAATGTTTCAAACCACACATCGCTTGTCCATTGCTTTCTTTGGACTCATATTGAGCTAGCAAAACTAGAAAAACATTGTAAAAAGGCTAAAAAAAAAAAACCCACTTAAAGGGCATACAAAGTAGCACTTTAACTACTGTTAACTGCAGCACTGTGATCTGCTGACTGAATGAGCACCGGAAATCGATCAGTCCGCCCCCAACCGCTTTGCAAATAGGAATAAAATGTCTGCGTTGCTAGGCACATAATGGGTGGATGTTTGTAAACGGAGACAAGGTTCGTACACCAGAGCATGACTTTATTCGGTCTGTGGTTTGTAAATCAGAAATTTTGCAAATGAAGGTTCCATTCTTAGGGACAAATTGAGGATTTTAATTAAACACGCGTGTAAGTATTACAAATGTATTTATTATTTTTTTTGTTTTGTTCTACAGTTCCAAAGGATCCCAACCCCCAATGGCGGCGGGTGGCATGGAGCCACGACTGTGCCCTGCTAGCGTTTGCAGACAGCACGGGCACAGTGCGCCTCTTTGACCTTGTGGGCAGCGAGCTGTTTGTGATCCAGCCGGTAATTGTTTTGTTGGAACACATTGATGACACATCACATAAAATAAACCTATTTATTATCAAATATATTGCACAACACAGCTGCAACAGAACCAATGTTGTGATGGCGGTAACGAGAGCAAACTGTTTAGCCAGCATTATAGGCGCTGATGAGTTGATCAACAACAGTTTACACCTGAGTAGCAACATGCAGAGGTAGGTAAAGCTGATGGCCACTCATGATACGTCAATAAAAAAAAAAAGCTACACGAGTTGGTTGCCTACAGCCATAGATTTTATTGCCAATGTTTTTTTTTTTTTTTTACCTAATTAGAGACTCTGACAGTTATTTGCTTTTGTTGACCTTGCATCTTGCCACTGTAGGAGACTTGGCCTGTTAAATGAATAGAGTATACATACAGTATATACAGGTAAAAGCCAGTAAATTAGAATATTTTGAAAAACTTGATTTATTTCAGTAATTGCATTCAAAAGGTGTAACTTGTACATTATATTTATTCATTGCACACAGACTGATGCATTCAAATGTTTATTTCATTTAATTTTGATGATTTGAAGTGGCAACAAATGAAAATCCAAAATTCCGTGTGTCACAAAATTAGAATATTACTTAAGGCTAATACAAAAAAGGGATTTTTAGAAATGTTGGCCAACTGAAAAGTATGAAAATGAAAAATATGAGCATGTACAATACTCAATACTTGGTTGGAGCTCCTTTTGCCTCAATTACTGCGTTAATGCGGCGTGGCATGGAGTCGATGAGTTTCTGGCACTGCTCAGGTGTTATGAGAGCCTAGGTTGCTCTGATAGTGGCCTTCAACTCTTCTGCGTTTTTGGGTCTGGCATTCTGCATCTTCCTTTTCACAATACCCCACAGATTTTCTATGGGGCTAAGGTCAGGGGAGTTGGCGGGCCAATTTAGAACAGAAATACCATGGTCCGTAAACCAGGCACGGGTAGATTTTGCGCTGTGTGCAGGCGCCAAGTCCTGTTGGAACTTGAAATCTCTATCTCCATAGAGCAGGTCAGCAGCAGGAAGCATGAAGTGCTCTAAAACTTGCTGGTAGACGGCTGCGTTGACCCTGGATCTCAGGAAACAGAGTGGACCGACACCAGCAGATGACATGGCACCCCAAACCATCACTGATGGTGGAAACTTTACACTAGACTTCAGGCAACGTGGATCCTGTGCCTCTCCTGTCTTCCTCCAGACTCTGGGACCTCGATTTCCAAAGGAAATGCAAGCAAAATTTGCATGGTTGGGTGATGGTTTGGGGTGCCATGTCATCTGCTGGTGTCGGTCCACTCTGTTTCCTGAGATCCAGGGTCAACGCAGCCGTCTACCAGCAAGTTTTAGAGCACTTCATGCTTCCTGCTGCTGACCTGCTCTATGGAGATGGAGATTTCAAGTTCCAACAGGACTTGGCGCCTGCACACAGCGCAAAATCTACCCGTGCCTGGTTTACGGACCATGGTATTTCTGTTCTAAATTGGCCCGCCAACTCCCCTGACCTTAGCCCCATAGAAAATCTGTGGGGTATTGTGAAAAGGAAGATGCAGAATGCCAGACCCAAAAACGCAGAAGAGTTGAAGGCCACTATCAGAGCAACCTAGGCTCTCATAACACCTGAGCAGTGCCAGAAACTCATCGACTCCATGCCACGCCGCATTAACGCAGTAATTGAGGCAAAAGGAGCTCCAACCAAGTATTGAGTATTGTACATGCTCATATTTTTCATTTTCATACTTTTCAGTTGGCCAACATTTCTAAAAATCCCTTTTTTGTATTAGCCTTAAGTAATATTCTAATTTTGTGACACACGGAATTTTGGATTTTCATTTGTTGCCACTTCAAATCATCAAAATTAAATGAAATAAACATTTGAATGCATCAGTCTGTGTGCAATGAATAAATATAATGTACAAGTTACACCTTTTGAATGCAATTACTGAAATAAATCAAGTTTTTCAAAATATTCTAATTTACTGGCTTTTACCTGTAGTAAAATAATAAGATACGTTGTGGTCGTCTACTGCTGTCTGTTTAATATGTTATATTTTTGTACCTGCATTACTTACTGATTACTTTGATGCTGCTCCCTGCCACTCTGGGGTGTATTTGTTGCTATTTCTATGTATTTACCTTTGTTTTTTTCCTTGCTTTTCATTTGTTGTTATCATGCACCACGTTTCTGTTTGTTGCATCTCAAATCGGCTCATTAATAGTCTTATTGTTGGCTGTAAGTGATTGGAAAAGCTTAGTGTTTTGATTTCCATTGTAGACACCACAGACTCCAAATAAATACAATTCAGTTTCTTATCCTTTCAAAAAAAAAAATATATATATATATTTGTAACTTCACGAGAACACACAGTCAGTCAGTTAGGTCAGGTTCTCTCATCACTTCCAGCTTCCTTTTGTCTGAACCCCACCCCCCACCCCCATTTTCCATTGCCTGGTGTCCTTCATCCCCCCTCTCTTTTACTATTCCTTTTTCCTCCATTTTTAATGTGTCACATACTTGATACTCCTTCAAGCCTCCCAAGATCCTCTTTTTTTCCCCCCTCTATCTTTGAGTCATCTCCCTTCCAACACTTTAATGTCCCCTCTGTGCCACATTGTATTGTAACTCCACCATTTCTGTGCTTTCATTCTTTCTTTCCTCTGTCTGTACCCTCCCTGCTGTAGGAATAAAAAGGAATTGAACAAAAATGAGAACTGGTCCTGAAAAAGGCTGTTATTTTCTCTACCTTTTCCTCTTCCTCTTTTTATACCTATGGAGGTGTACCTAATGAAGTGTCTGCTGACTGACGGTTTGGTTGTGTCTGTAACGTTCTCATCTAATTTTCTCATCTCATCTTGTTTTTTTTTCCCAGGCACTGAGTTTTCCCGGAGATTTCAACTGCGCTGTAGTGGGCCTCATTTTTCTCGAGTACACAGGCGGCGCTCAGTGGTCGGCCGAACTGCTCGTCATCACGTACGGAGGCGGGCTCAAGAGCTACCTGGTCAGGTAAGAAACAATATCACTCCCTCTCATATAGCCACATAGGGAATTGGGAATAACTATATGAAGGCTTGAAAAAAGTGTGCATTTCATGTCAAGACACTTTCTCAAAACAATCACACACTTTTCCGGCTTCAAAATAAAAGCGCTACGCTATACATCCAGTTTAACTACATTTAAGGTTTCTTCTTAATGTGCGACTTCATATTAGCCGCCATACCTAACAAAATAAAGTAATATCATGTATTTTAGCGTCCAAAAACAAAAAAGCCATTTAGGATCAGAAGCTGGCGAGAACGACACGAAAAGCACTTGTTCCCCTCGCCCCCTACCCCTTTTCTTTGCGAGGATTATGACTCATTTTTTATCTAAATGGGAATATATAAACGTCCCATCAATCGGCATCCTAATGACAGCCGACACGATACAGTAAGTGATGTTTTATTTTGTTTGTTGGCTCTCAAAAAGTCTGCAGTAAGCAGATATCAGTGATGAAGAAAAGAAAAAAAGCAAACAAGGTAATGAGTTTTTTTAATTAATGCGCCGCATATGCTTAAAATGATCAAACTGCGTAAATATTAAATGTTATTATAAATGTGCTTGTTACTACATTACATATATACTTACAGCATGTATTTAAAACCCTTATGGAGGTGATTGGATTTAGGCCTGGGCGATATGGTCTTTTATTAATATAAAAATGTAAATTTTTAGGTCATGTCACGATACACGATATATATCTCGATATTTTGCCTTAGCCTTGAATTAACACTTGATGCATATAATCACACCAGTATGATGATTATATGGGTCAGTATGAACACTCTTGTTCATACTGCATTAATATATGCTCATTTTAAACTTTCATACAGAGAGGGAAAGCACAACTTAGTCAATTTACCAAAACTGTATTTATTAAACAGTTTTTAAGCAGTGGCACAAACATTCATGTAATTTTAAAACAAAATGCAAGATAGTCAGATACATTTTAAAACAAGCTATTAGTGCACTTTTGTGCATGATGTCACTAAGATGACATATCAAAACAACACTAAATTAAAGTGCACTTCTTGTACAGAATGCCACTACAATAGTTTAAAACAAATAAAGTGCACTTTTGTGCATGATGTCACACAAGATATTTCATAACTGTCAAATAAAAATTAGCTCCATAATAGGAAATCAAATAGTGTATGTCCTTCGCTATGTGGTAGGTCACTGCGGACGTCATCTCCTTCTGTTGTTGACAATTTTTTTCATACGGCGTTGATGTGGAAATGGTGTTGATGTGCAGGTTGCTTCGGCATTTTGTTGGGTGTGGCACCGGCCGAGATGTTGACATGCGGAGTTTCAAGCACTCTTCATTCTCTAGTGAGTGACTTCTCAAATAATGGTAGAAATTAGTAGTGCTGCTAATTTTTGTAGCAACGCTTTTGCCGCATACTTGACATATTATGGTTGTCTGTTCAACATCTTTCTGCTTGAAGCTAAACCACCGCCAGACGATGGACCCTGTGCTGTTTTTCTTGGGAATTGATTCTTCTTCCTCCGTTTGTTACCAGATTTGCACCTTCTCTCTCTCTCGTATTACCACTTGCACTGCTCCGCTTGCACCTGCCACAGAAGTTAGCTGACACAGCTAACTTTACCTATGGTAGATTCCTCTCTGCTACCTCTCTGCTCGGCGAGGGCGTATGACGTTGCACGTGTGACGTATGTAAGAAGGTGCGCTTGTTTTACGTCTCTGTGAGAAGGAGAGACAAAAAAGAGTGATAGACGCATGTAGTGCAATGCCCGCAGCTAAAAACAACTGCATGAGAACGTATACTCGAATACTCACGATATAGTCATTTTCTATATCGCACAGAGACAAACCCGCGATGTATCGAGTATATTCGATATATCACCCAGCCCTAATTGGATGTTTTTTAGGGGCTCTATAGGCAGAATTGAACGGCTCCCATAGGGTGTATTGTAAGCGGACTTTTGATCAAATTGATTTAGTATTTAGAATGTATTAAGAACAAAAAGCCATCCGTCATGTATTTCATAATGATTGTGAACGATAGGCAACATTCCAAAAAAAAGTGCAGTTCCCCTTTAAAACTACAAGTACAAGAAATGATTATGATAAACGTCTTGAACTTACTGAAAATAAGATATAATCTCATTATGCGAATCATCACTGATTTAACTCTTTTTGAAGAGAACTGTTGTATTGAGAATGAATTGATTGAATTGAATTGTGTACAAATTAAGAACGGGAAGTGAATATACTTGTTCTCACTGGAAATGAAATAGAAAAGGGGTAGGATTAAATAAGCTCTGCTTCTTCCTACTTCTTTTCGGACAAGTAATTAAAAATTAAACTATGTGATGTATCATAGGGAAATTGTATACATGTTTGAAATAAACTTTAACCAACCAATGCACGGGATTCTTCTTGCAAACCAGCAATGGGGCGGTATAGCTCGGTTGGTAGTGTGGCCGTGCCAGCAAATTGAAGGTTCAAGGTTCGATCCTCGCTTCCGCCATCCTAGTCACTGCCGTTGTGTCCCTGGGCAAGACACGTTACCCACCTGCTCCCAGTGCCACCCACACTGGTTTAAATGTAACTTAGATATTGGGTTTCACTATGTAAAAGCGCTTTGAGTCACTAGAGAAAAGCGCTATATAAATATAATTCACTTCACTTTACTTCACTTCAATATTTGTCTGTATGATAATCAATTCACACCAACATGTATTTATAATTGATTAATTTTACTTTATTTTATTCTTATATATTTTTTTCTATTGTATATATTCATTAGTTAATAAAATCTACAGTGGAGACCCCTCACTAAATGGAGACCATTGCTTTTGTAGACCATCCAGTAACCATTGGAGATTGTGGTTAATTAAACAGAAGTGTTGATTGGAAATTTTAAAGTAACACAATAGTAGATGTGCTAAAATGTTATCATTTCTCATCATCTAAATGCAAGGATGGACCCTGTGCATATTAATATCAAATACAGCCATCCATTTTAATGAAACGCACATTCAGAATATTACTGTAGACTGATGGAAAGCCAACGCGTGCGTGTGATAGAATGAGTGCAGGCCTTGCCTTTTTCATTTAGCATTTTTGATTAAAGCATTAGTGGAGAGAGTAGATGTAATTCTGCTGCAACACCAAAGAAGTGGTGCAATGGCACTTCTAGACATTGTGAGGAACATTTTCATCTTATCTTATGACCGTGCTCCGACGGCGTCTGGTAAATCAAGAATTACCAGGGACATGTGGGAGAGATGTGTAGATTCACTCAGAAAGTGTGAGGCTCATTTTCTTTAAATGATTGCTTTTACAGCATGGAGCTTATTTCTTCTTCTTCTCCTTCCCCACCTCCTCCTCGAACTGCATGCCAATAATTGTAGCTTAAACCCAGTCACCGTTTTCTCCCGTCAGCCACAGTTATTGTCTTTTTTTTCCCCTCTCCACCTGTCTGTATCTCCCTTTATCCCCTCATTACAAGCCAACAAGATAAAGATAACCCAGACAGATTGCATGACATGTTCTTTTGCTGCGAAAAAAATCCAGTTCACATTGTCCAAACCCCTGCAAGATGTTGTTTCTGAGTCGTTTTTGCAGGGTTACCCATACATTCATTTATTTGTGGCCGTGATAGATACATTTAGACCGCCACAAACATTTGGCGCTTTCATTTTCGCTGTGATTTGGGTTGCAATTCTCTTCCAAAACACTAAGGGGCAGTATCTCCTGAGGGAGCAACCGCAGCCGTCTTTGACTAGCTATTTACCTTCTTGTGTAGTAGTGAGCAATGACGACTGCAACATCCAGATTTTTGCACATCATTCACAATCATTATGTGAGACAACAACGCACATATTTCCCTTTTCTGCACATTCTAAATATGGAAAAAAAAACTACTCTTAAGAGGCAGGTAAAGGGGGTGCATTATATTTTGCCTATAAAGCCCTCTAAAAAACCTTATAAAAACCTCCAACAGCATTTTATAAACATGGTGTAAGTATGTATGTAATTTGGTAACAGGCATATTCATGGTAACATGTAATATTTACAGTATTTTGCTCATTATAAGCATTACCTAAACTTCTTTCCTGGACGCATTGATTTCACAGAGGGCATACTGTAGTAATGATAGTGTTCGTTGCTAAATGTTTCAAATAAGAACATAAAACAGTGACTTACAATGTCCGCCCTCACTGTGATGCAGACTGATAGAAGGTTTTATCTTTCAACACAAGACTAAATTCAAAATAATCCTCACTCCTCAGATAAAAAAACAAATCAATATTGCGATGGTTTAATGCTGTGTTCCATTTGGTAGTGTGTGGATTTTCAAAGTTGACCAACTTCCTGGCTTGGTGCCACAACCTTCCACTATACAGATGAGATGCCTTATTTATAATGTAACATCAACTGTTTCCAATTTCAAGGCAATACCGCAGCAGCTCAAGCTTTTTCATCTTAATTTTATGGTGGGCTGCAACCAACGTTTCTAGCCGCTTAAGCTGCTACTTAGTAGCTACTACTTGCTAGTGATCGGAGGAGCAGTATGAGCAATGCTCTATCTATGTCACGATGCCAGAAAAGTAGTTCCTCTGTCTTAGCTCTTATAATATCAATGTTACTATAACTTGGTTAATATGCAGATCATTGCATCTAAATGGAGCGTTGTGGTCAGTTTTTGGATGTTTTTTAGAGGGCTTTATAGGCAGTGTAGATTAATCCCAAACGCATGCATTGTGAGCACTCTTGTACTAACAGTTTTTCAACATTTAGAACTTAGAGAAAAGATAAATACGTGTGTTGTTGTCTCACATAGGAATTGTGGATGATGGGCAAAATTCCCCAAAAACTGCAGTTCCCCCTAACAAAGGGGTATCAAACTCGTTTTCATTGAGGGCCACATCGTCGTAATAATACGAATATACATGTATATTAATTTTCCTGAGGGAACTCTCCTGAAGGAATCAATAAAGTACTATCTATCTATCTATCTATCTATCTATCTATCTATCTATCTATCTATCTATCTATCTATCTATCTATCTATCTATCTATCTATATATATCTATATATAATACATTAACAATATATATTTTTTTAAATAAGCTGCAAAAGAAAAATATTTACATTTTACTTTAAAAACTGGCAGCTCAGTCACCAGATTTTTGCAGTAAAAGCAGTGGGTTTTTTACAGCATATAAACAATTTAATGAATGGAAAAACAATACCACTGTTTTAGCGGTAAAATTCAAGCAACAGAGCTGCCAGTTTTTTTTACCATAAAATCTTGTTGTCTTAATGTTTTTTTTGTTTGTTTTTTAACGTTTTAGTGTCTTACTGTATATGGAAAAAAACAAAGTTGATTTTATGATAAAAAACTCAGTCGGCAGAATTTAACCGTAAAATCTATGGTCAATTTTACAATCTTCAATTTGATAGATAATTTGTTTTGAAATCATAAATCAAGCAGATATATTTAAGTACAGTATTTATCTTTATTTTAACAAAAAATATTTTTGGAATAAATGATAATATAATATTTTAATTCTGATAATATTGAATTTTAAAAGATATGCAACTGCATGCAGTACATGATTTTTAATGTCAAAAGGGAAAGAACAAATATTTTTAGTAAGAAAATATTAAGCATTTTATCAACGCATATTATTTCCAGGCTTTCGCGGACCACATAAAATAATGTGGCGGGCCTTGAGTTTGACACCTGTGCCCTAACACATTATGTATGGGCCGTCTGAGTGGCTTGTAGTTAGAACTTCGAACAGTAAAGGACATCATTACTGGGCATCGTGAAAGGCCCATCAGCTTGCTTAAGAAAGGTGCTCTTCCATTTGCAAGCAATAGCTATCAAGTAGTTTGACAAACAGAGAGATGGTCATCAAAGAGCACAAAATAAACAGCACAACATGTAACAGATAAATTAACACACAACAACAACAAACTACTGTTCTATATGGCTAACAACAACTAAGCGTTAACAAAACATGTTTAACTGTTATGCCTGCAAGGCATGCTGTGTACTCCGGTGGAATCTCCCCTCGACGCTACGTTACATTGAAATATTACATGCACAATGATTGTCTTTAAAATCAGCTCACACCATGGATATTTTGAAGGTGACTTCTCTCCTCTTTCTCCTCCACACAGCGTGGGGACCAATCAGAACTTCCAAGAGAACCACACGTTCAGCTTCTCGTCTCTCTACGCTCATGGCATTACCTCGGCCATCTACCACCCGGGACACCGGTAAGCATTCAATTCATCCATCCTTTCATTCATCACAGGTGAAGATTAGATTATTTCATCATTTTTGCACACAATTATGGTCAGACGTCCTTTATCAATCATTTTTAAATCACATCTCATTGATAAATCCTTGCTGAAGATGACTTTTGAAGGACTTACAGTAGAACCTTTAAAATCTAATTGCCCTGAAGTGGTACAATTTGGAATTGAAGCATGTTTTTATCAAAACAAATGCAATGCCCGTGGCCAGTCTGGGGGAAAAAACCTATTCCCTTCACTCTAGGCTTTCATCCAATCATGTCTAGCTCTAATCTGTGACCTAAACGTCCTGGTTCCCCCAGTCTGCAAGAAACCAGATTGACTTTGGCAGGTGAAATTTGCTTTTGGCAGCGTAATGGCTGCTGACAGCTCCTGTCAAGCTTTCGCTAACTGACAGACCGCGTTAAACATTAATGAAGCGCCGTGTAAAAAGTGGGTCATCGGTGAACTCCGACAACAAGTGGTCTTAGCAGCTCCACGCTAACGACGACAAATGTGACATGTTCAGGTGCGAGCCAGAACCCGAGCGTCAGCCGTGTTGCCACTTCACAGATGGGCTGGGCCGTAATAATCTGAGGTGACTCCAGATGTGTCGTCGCCCTAGTTTACAGATGGAGTCGATACTTTTGCATGTGCAGATGTTGTGCATCACTTGGAGTGCATACGCTCGAGTGCAACTACGCAGAACAAATATGTGAGACGCTATTCTTAACATCAGTCAGCTTCAGTGTTTGTAACGCGTTACAAACTAACGCGTTACTGTAACCGTTACTATCGGCGGTAACTAGTAATCTAACGCGTTATTTTTTATATTCAGTAACTCCGTTACCGTTACTACATGATGCGTTACTGCGTTATTTTGCGTTATTTTTTATGTAGTATCGGCTAGAAACTGAGAAGATCTGAGTGTTGCAGCGCTGCTGAAGAGGCGACAAAAAAGAGGCGCGCCGCGCGCTGTCTGTGTGTACGTGTGTGTGTGTGTGTGTGTGTGTGAGTGTGTGTGTGTGGGAGGGGGCGTGTCTGTGTCTACTATCAAGACGTCATGGCGAACCCCGAAGCCGAGTTTCTTAAAATGGAGATATTTTCAGTACGTTTCTTTTATCGACCACAAAGAAAAGAACATTTTAGTTGAATGTAAGTTTCAAATATGCTGAAACAGCGACAAAAACAACATGCTTCGACGAAGCTAGTAAAGAGACACACACTTCACCTCCACCTCCAACAGCGGCTGGATTTTAATGAGGCACTGCACACTGAAGGTACACACACTCTGTCAATTCTCTTATATACTCTTTCATTTTAAACTTTTAGAGTGTTTGATTATCACATCACTCTAAATGTTTAGACTATAAAGTTCACAAACCTAAAGAGGGATACTAGTGGGCCAGGCTAATATTTCCTTTTCTCTAAACTAAGTGGGGAAATGTGGAGAGTGTTCTGGGCTTCAGACATGATTTTATTTCAGAATTCCTTGAGAAAACGCCTGGTTAGGCTTTATGTATGTAGTGTGTGCCTTTCTTGTTTTACAGCTATGTTGTTATTATGCTGTTTGTTACTTATGTATGTTAAGTTGCAGCTATTTAAAATAGTTTTGTCAATTTGTTCTGGTCTGAAACAAATTGGCCCTTTAAAACATATCTTTGTCTTTGTGTGTTGTATGTAGAGCACATTGCTTAGCAGAGTTCAGTGATGCAAATGCATGTCAAGTTTATCAACAGATTGTATTATTCTCCAGTGCAATAACAGTACTAAAATGAAGGCTAAAAGAGCATTAAATGGGGCCTTAAAATAAAAAAAAAAAAATATATATAAGTAACTAAATAGTTACTTTTCACAGTAAAGCATTACTTTTTGGTTTAAGTAACTGAGTTAGTAACTGAGTTACTTTTGAAATAAAGTAACTAGTAACTGTAACTAGTTACTGGTTTTCAGTAACTAACCCAACACTGGTCAGCTTAATTAATAAACGTCCAAAAGGGGCTGCTCACTGTACAATGTGTGAGGCTCCACCAGGGGGCAGTGTTGAGCCAAGCAGTGCCCTGGGTTCTTCACAAACAGAATCTTATATCACATGTCCTAAAAGAAGTGTTTTACTACATATAACAGTAAAAAGACTACAAAAAAAAAAAAAACTATATTAAAAATAATATGTATTTTTTTGTTATGTTTTAGTCTGCTGCTGGTGGGGGGCTGCGAGTTAGGGGATGACAGTACGTCCAAGGCCTCTTGTTGCGGCCTCACCGCCTGGAGGGCTATGTCCGGTTCGCCCCACTATAAGCAGGTCACCAGCTACGAGGACGACGTCAACCCGGTAAGGAGCCCACCACCACCACACGTAACACTTGTAGGGTTCCCTCTGTGTTATTAAAGTGCTTAAATTCAATTATTATTTGACTCTATTCCATGTCCCTGTCTAAGTAGTTCCTTTTTTGGTTTTATGAAAGTACGGTACACCTTGTACTCATTTTTAAAAGTTAAAGTACCAATGATTATCACACACACTAGGTGTGGTGAAATTATCTTTTGCATTTGACCAATCACCCTTGATCACCCCCTGGGAGGTGAGGGGAGCAGTGAGCAGCAGCGGTGGCTGCGCCCGGGAATCATTTTTGGTGATTTAACCCCCAATTCCAACCCTTGATGCCGAGTGTCAAGCAGGGAGGTAATGGGTCCCATTTTTAAAGTCTTTGGTATGACACAGTTTGAATTCACGACCTGCTGATCTCAGGGCGGACACTATGTAGTGATTTTATATGAAATAAATAAAAGTGAATCAGCAACCAGTTAGATAGGCTACATCCAAAGACAACTGTACTTTACCACAAATATAACTACAAATGCAGTATATCCAATGACACAGTACTAAACCACACAGACTCCAAATGAAAATAATAAATCAACATAATGCCTTATAATAAAATGTAAAATGAAATTGTAGCCTGGTAGCAGATTGCTCGGCAGAAGTTGGGATT